>NW_027513366.1:158523-211561 GCF_048772815.1 Callospermophilus lateralis | reverse complement strand
CATCTATCTATATAGGAGAGAACAGAGTGAAACCTAAATATAAAACTGCTACTGTAGACGAACGCTTCACCTAGAAGAACAAATTGGTGAGCCAAGTGGGATTTGTGTACTGATCATTACCACCAAGTATCATCAAGATTGTGTGAAAAAAATATTTGCTGGTATTTCGGAAAATCGTTATTTCTTAGAATCTTGGCAACCCCTCCAATGAAAGTGCTTTTCCACAGTCTGTGCCTAGGGTATTTGAAAAGGAAACAAACCATAGAGACAAAATGAGAACTACTTTATTTTGTCAAGTTTCAAGAGATACTACAAACTATGTTGGATTTAGCGTTCCAAATTAATCTATCTATATAGAGAGAACAGAGTGAAACCTAAAAATAAAAACTCCTACTGTAAACGAATGCTTCAACCTAGAAGAACACAATTTGGTGAGCAAGTGGGATTTGTGTACTGATCATTACCACCACGTATCATCAAGATGGGGTGATAAAATATTGCTGGTATTTCAGAAACTCGTTATTTCTTAGATGCTTGGCAACCCCTCTCAATGAAATTGCTTTTCCACAGTCTGTGCCTAGGGCTACTTGAAGAGGAAACAAACCATAGAGACAAAACTGAGAACTCCTTTATTGTGTCAAGTTTCAAAGAGCTACTACAAACCATGTGGATTTAGAGTTCCAAATTCATCTCTCTATATAGGAGAGAACAGAGTGAAACCTAAAAATAAAAATTGCTACACTAAATGACCGCTTCAACTAGAAGAACAAAATTTGGTGAGCCAAGTGGATTTGTGTACTGATCATTTCCACCAAGTATCATCAAGATTGGGTGAAAAATATTTGCTGGTATTTCGGAAACTCGTGATTTCTTGGAAGCTTGGCACCCCTCTCAATGAAAGTGCTTTTCCACAGTCTGTGCCTAGGCTACTCGAAGAGGAAACAAACTGTAGAGAGTAAACTGAGATCTCCTTTATTTTGTCAAGTTTAAAGAGCTACTACAAACCATGTTGAATTTAGAGTTCCAAATTCATCTATCAATATAGGAGAGAACAGAGTGAAACCTAAATATAAAAAACTGCTACTGTAGATGAACGCTTCAACCAAGAAGAACAAAATTTGGTGAGCCAAGAAGGATTTGTGTACTGATCATTACCACCAACTGTCATCAAGATTGGGTGAAAAAATATTTGCTGGTATTTCGGAAACTCGTTATTTCTTGGAAGGCTTGGCAACCCCTCTCAATGAAAGTGCTTTTCCACAGTCTGTGCCTAGGGCTACTTGAAGAGGAAACAAACCATAGAAACAAAACTGAGAACTCCTTTACTTTGTCAAGTTTCAAAGAGCTACTACAAACCATGTTGGATTTAGAGTTCCAAATTCATCTATCTATATAGGTGAGAACAGAGTGAAACCTAAATATAAAACTGCTGCTGTAAACGAATGCTTCAACCTAGAAGAACAAAATTTGGTGAGCCAAGTGGGATTTGTGTACTGATCATTCCCACCACGTATCATCAAGATTGGGTGAAAAAATATTTGTTGGTATTTCGGAAACTCGCAATTTCTTGGAAGCTTGGCAACCTGTTTCAATGAAAGTGCTTTTCCACTGTCTCTTCTTAGGGATATTGTAGAGGAAAGAATGCATAGAGACAAAACTGAGAACTACATTTTTGTCAAGTTTCAAAGAGCTACTACAAACCATGTTAGATTTAGTGTTCCAAATTCATCTATCTATATAGGAGAGAACAGAGTGAAACCTAAAAATAAAAACTGCTACTGTAAAGGAACGCATCAACCTAGAATAACAAAATGGTGTGAGCCAAGTGGGATTTGTGGACTTGTCATTACCACCACGTATCATCAAGATTGGGTGAAAAAATATTTGCTGGTATTTCGGAAACTCGTAATTTCTTGGAAACTTTGCAACCCCTCTCAATGAAAGTGCTTTTCCACAGTCCCTGCTTAGAGTTACTTGAAACAGAAATAAATGATAGAGACAAAACTGAGAACTCCTTTATTTTGTCAAGTTTCAAAGAGCTACTACAAACCATGTTGGATTTAGTGTTCCAAATTCATCTATCTATTCAGGAGAGAACAGAGGGAAACCTAAAAATATAAACTGCTACAGTAGACGAGCGCTTCAACCTAGAAGATCAAAATTTGGTGAGCCAAGTGGGATTTGTTTTCTGATCATTACCACAAAGTATCATCAAGATTGGGTGAAAAAATATTTGTTGGTATTTTGGAAACTCGTTTCTTCTTAGAAACTTGGCAACCCCTGTCAATGAAAGTGCTTTTCCACAGTCTGTGCCAAGGGCTAGTTGAAGAGGAAACAAACCACAGAGACAAAACTGAGAAATCCTTTATTTTGTCAAGTTTCAAAGGGCTACTACAAACCATGTTGGATTTAGAGTTCCAAATCCATCTATCTATATGGAAGAGAACAGAGTGAAACCTAAAAATAAAAACTGCTACTGTAAAAGAGCGCTTCAAACAAGAAGAACAAAATTTGGTGAGCCAAGTGGGATTTGTGTACTTGTCATTACCACCACGTATCATCAACATTTCGTGAAAAAATATTTGCTGCTATTTCGGAAACTCATAATTTCTTGGAAGCTTGGCAACCCCTTTCAATGAAAGTGTTTTCCTACAGTCTCTGCGTAGGGCTACATGAAGCAGAAACAATTCATAGAGACAAAACTGAGAACTCCTTTATTTTCTCAAGTTTCAAAGAGCTATTACACACCATGTTGGATTTAGAGTTCCAAATTCATCTATCTTTATAGGAGAGAACAGAGTGAAACCTAAAAATAAAAACTGCTCCTGTAAACGAACGCTTCAACCTAGAAGAACAAACTTTGGTGAGCCAAGTGGGATTTGTGTACTGATCATTACCACCAAGTATCATCAAGATTGGGTGAAAAAATATTTGCTGGTATTTCGGAAACTCGTTATTTCTTAGAAGCTTGGCAACCCCTCTCAATTAAAGTGCTTTTCCACAGTCTGTGCCTAGGGCTACTTGAAGAAGAAACAAACCATAGAGAAAAAAATGAGAACTCCTTTATTTTGTCAAGTTTCAAAGAGCTACTACAAACCATGTTGGATTTAGAGTTCCTAATTCATCTATCTATATAGGAGAGAACAGAGTGTAACCTAAAAATAAAAACTGCTACTGTAAACGAGCGCTTCAACCTAGAAGAACCAAATTTGGGGAGCCAAGTGGGATTTGTGTACTTGTCATTACCACACGTATCATCAACATTGGGTGAAAAAATATTTGCTGCTATTTCGGAAACTTGTAATTTCTTGGAAGCTTGGCAACCCCTGTCAATGAAAGTGCTTTCCCACAGTCTCTGCTTAGGGCTACATGAATCGGAAACAAACCATAGAGACAAAACTGACAACTTCTTTATTTTGTCAAGTTTCAAAGAGCTACTACAAACCATGTTGGATTTAGAGTTCCAAATTCATCTATCTATATACGAGAGAACAGAGTGAAACCTAAGTATAAAAACTGCTACTGTAGACGAACGCTTCAACCTAGAAGACCAAAATTTGGTGATCCAAGTTGGATTTGTGTACTGATCATTACCACCAAGTATCATCAACATTGAGTGAAAAAATATTTGCTGGTATTTCGTAAACTCGTTATTTCTTAGAAGCTTGGCAACCCCTCTCAATGAAATTTCTTTCCAAAGTCTGTGCCTAGGGCTATTGAAGAGGAAACAAACCATAGAGACAAAATTGAGAAGTCCTTTATTTTGTCAAGTTTCAAAGAGCTACTACAAACCATGCTGGATTTAGAGTTCCAAATTCATCTATCTCTATTGGAGAGAACAGAGTGAAACTTAAAAATAAAAACTGCTACTGTAACCGAGCGCTTCAACCTAGAAGAACAGAATTTGGTGAGCCAAGTGGGATTTCTGTACTTGTAATTACCACCACGTATCATCAACATTTCGTGAAAAAATATTTGCTGCTATTTCGGAAACTCATAATTTCTTGGAAGCTTGGCAACCACTTTCAATGAAAGTGCTTTCCCTAGTCTCTGCTTAGGGCTACATGAAGCGAAACCAATTCATAGAGAAAAAACTGAGAACTCCTTTATTTTGTTAAGTTTCAAAGAGCTATTACACACCATGATGGATTTAGAGTTCCAAATTCATCAATCACATAGGAGAGAATAGAGTGAAACCTAAATATAAAAACTGCTACTGTAGACGAACGCTTCAACCTAGAAGAACAAACTTTGGTGAGCCAAGTGGGATTTGTGTACTGATCATTATCACCAAGTATCATCAAGATTGGGTAAAAAAATATTTGCTGGTATTTCGGAAACTCGTTATTTCTTAGAAGCTTGGCAACCCCTCTCAATTAAAGTGCTTTTCCACAGTCTGTGCCTAGGGCTACTTGAAGAAGAAACAAACCATAGAGAAAAAAATGAGAACTCCTTTATTTTGTCAAGTTTCAAAGAGCTACTACAAACCATGTTGGATTAAAGTTCCTAATTCATCTATTTATATAGGAGAGAACAGAGTGAAACCTAAAAATAAAAACTGCTACTGTAAACGAGCGCTTCAACCTAGAAGAACCAAATTTGGGGAGCCAAGTGGGATTTGTGTACTTGTCATTACCACCACGTATCATCAACATTGGGTGAAAAAATATTTGCTGCTATTTCGGAAACTTGTAATTTCTTGGAAGCTTGGCAACCCCTTTCAATGAAAGTGCTTTCCCACAGTCTCTGCTTAGGGCTACATGAAGCGGAAACAAACCATAGAGACAAACCTGAGAACTTCTTTATTTTGTCAAGTTTCAAAGAGCTACTACAAACCATGTTGGATTTAGAGTTCCAAATTCATCTATCTATATACGAGAGAACAGAGTGAAACCTAAGTATAAAAACTGCTACTGTATACGAACGCTTCAACCTAGAAGACCAAAATTTGGTGATCCAAGTTGGATTTGTGTACTGATCATTACCACCAAGTATCATCAACATTGAGTGAAAAAATATTTGCTGGTATTTCGTAAACTCGTTATTTCTTAGAAGCTTGGCAACCCCTCTCAATGAAATTTCTTTCCAAAGTCTGTGCCTAGGGCTATTGAAGAGGAAACAAACCATAGAGACAAAAATGAGAACTCCTTTATTTTGTCAAGTTTCAAAGAGCTACTACAAACCATGCTGGATTTAGAGTTCCAAATTCATCTATCTCTATTGGAGAGAACAGAGTGAAACTTAAAAATAAAAACTGCTACTGTAAACGAGCGCTTCAACCTAGAAGAACAGAATTTGGTGAGCCAAGTGGGATTTCTGTACTTGTAATTACCACCACGTATCATCAACATTTCGTGAAAAAATATTTGCTGCTATTTCGGAAACTCATAATTTCTTGGAAGCTTGGCAACCACTTTCAATGAAAGTGCTTTCCCTAGTCTCTGCTTAGGGCTACATGAAGCGAAACCAATTCATAGAGAAAAAACTGAGAACTCCTTTATTTTGTTAAGTTTCAAAGAGCTATTACACACCATGATGGATTTAGAGTTCCAAATTCATCAATAACATAGGAGAGAACAGAGTGAAACCTAAATATAAAAACTGCTACTGTAGACGAACGCTTCAACCTAGAAGAACAAAATTTGGTGAGCCAAGTGGGATTTGTGTACTTGTCATTACCACCACGTATCATCAAGATTGGGCAAAAAAATATTTGCTGGTATTTCGGAAACTCGTAATTTCTTGGAAGCTTGGCACCCCCTTTCAATGAAAGAGCTTTTCCACAGTCTCTGCTTAGGGCTACTTGAAGAGTAAAAAAAACATAGATAGAAAACTGAGAACTACTATTTTTGTCAATTTTCAAAGAGGTACTACAAACTATGTTGGATTTAGAGTTCCACATTCATCTATCTATATAGGAGAGAACAGAGTGAAACCTAAATATAAAAACTGCTACTGTAGACGAACGCTTCAACCTAAAAGAACAAAATTTGGTGAGTCAAGTGGGATTTGTGTACTGATCATTACCACCAACTGTCATAAAGATTGGGTGAAAAAATATTTGCTGGTATTCGGGAACTCGTTATTTCTTAGAAGCTTGGCCTCCCCTCTCAATGAAAGTGTTTTTCCACATTCTGTGCCTAGGGCTGCTTGAAGAGGAAACAAACCATAGATACAAAATTGAGAACTACATTTTTTTTTGTCAAGTTTCAAAGACCTACTACAAACCATGTTGGATTTAGAGTTGCAAATTCATCTATGTATATAGGAGAGAACACAGTGAAACCTAAATATAAAAACTGCTACTGTAGATGAATGCTTAAACTTAGAAGAACGAAATTTGGTGAGCCAAGTGGGATTTGTGTACTGATCATTACCACCAAGTATCATCAAGATTGGGTGAAAAAATATTTGCTGGTATTTCGGAAACTCGTTACTTCTTAGAAGCTTGGCAACCCCTCTCAATGAAAGTGCTTTTCCACAGTCTGTGCCTAGGGCTACTTGAAGAGGAAACAAACCATAGAGACAAAACTGAGAACTCCTTTACTTTGTCAAGTTTCAAAGAGCTACTACAAACCATGTTGGATTTAGAGTTCCAATTCATCTATCTATATAGGTGAGAACAGAGTGAAACCTAAAAATAAAAACTGCTACTGTAAACGAATGCTTCAACCTAGAAGAACAAAATTTGGTGAGCCAAGTGGGATTTGTGTACTGATCATTACCACCACGTATCATCAAGATTGGGTGAAAAAATATTTGCTGGTATTTCGGAAACTCGCAATTTCATGGAAGCTTGGCAACCTGTTTCAATGAAAGTGCTTTTCCACTGTCTCTTCTTAGGGATATTGTAGAGGAAAGAATGCATAGAGAAAAACTGAGAACTACTTTTATGTCAAGTTTCAAAGAGCTACTACAAACCATGTTAGATTAGTGTTCCAAATTCATCTATCTATATAGGAGAGAACAGAGTGAAACCTAAATATAAAAACTGCTATTGTAGACGAACGCTTCAACCTAGAAGACCAAAGTTTGGTGAGCCAAGTGGGATTTGTGTACTTGTCATTACCCCCACGTATCATAAAGATTGGGCAAAAAAATATTTGCTGGTATTTCGGAAAACGTAATTTCTTGGAAGCTTGGCAACCCCTTTCAATGAAAGAGCTTTTCCACAGTCTCTGCTTAGGGCTACTTGAAGAGTAAACAAAACATAGATAGAAAACTGAGAACTACTATTTTGTCAATTTTCAAAGAGGTACTACAAACTATGTTGGATTTAGAGTTCCACATTCATCTATCTATATAGGAGAGAACAGAGTGAAACCTAAATATAAAAACTGCTACTGTAGACGAACGCTTCAACCTAGAAGAACAAAATTTGGTGAGCCAAGTGGATTTGTGTACTGATCATTACCACCAAGTATCATCAAGATTGTGTGAAAAAAATATTTGCTGGTATTTCGGAAATCGTTATTTCTTAGAATCTTGGCAACCCCTCCAATGAAAGTGCTTTTCCACAGTCTGTGCCTAGGGTATTTGAAAAGGAAACAAACCATAGAGACAAAAATGAGAACTACTTTATTTTGTCAAGTTTCGAAGAGATACTACAAACTATGTTGGATTTAGCGTTCCAAATTAATCTATCTATATAGAGAGAACAGAGTGAAACCTAAAAATAAAAACTCCTACTGTAAACGAATGCTTCAACCTAGAAGAACACAATTTGGTGAGCCAAGTGGATTTGTGTACTGATCATTACCACCACGTATCATCAAGGATTGGGTGATAAAATATTTGCTGGTATTTCAGAAACTCGTTATTTCTTAGATGCTTGGCAACCCCTCTCAATGAAATTGCTTTTCCACAGTCTGTGCCTAGGGCTACTTGAAGAGGAAACAAACCATAGAGACAAAACTGAGAACTCCTTTATTGTGTCAAGTTTCAAAGAGCTACTACAAACCATGTGGATTTAGAGTTCCAAATTCATCTCTCTATATAGGAGAGAACAGAGTGAAACTAAAAATAAAAATTGCTACACTAAATGACCGCTTCAACCTAGAAGAACAAAATTTGGTGAGCCAAGTGGGATTTGTGTACTGATCATTTCCACCAAGTATCATCAAGATTGGGTGAAAAAATATTTGCTGGCATTTCGGAAACTCGTGATTTCTTGGAAGCTTGGCAACCCCTCTCAATGAAAGTGCTTTTTCACAGTCTGTGCCTAGGGCTACTTGAAGAGGAAACAAACTGTAGAGAGTAAACTGAGATCTCCTTTATTTTGTCAAGTTTTAAAGAGCTACTACAAACCATGTTGAATTTGGAGTTCCAAATTCATCTATCTATATAGGAGAGAACAGAGTGAAACCTAAATATAAAAACTGCTACTGTAGATGAACGCTTCAACCAAGAAGAACAAAATTTGGTGAGCCAAGAAGGATTTGTGTACTGATCATTACCACCAACTGTCATCAAGATTGGGTGAAAAAATATTTGCTGGTATTTCGGAAACTCGTTATTCTTAGAAGCTTGGCAACCCCTCTCATGAAAGTGCTTTTCCACAGTCTGTGCCTAGGGCTACTTGAAGAGGAAACAAACCATAGAAAAAAAACTGAGAACTCCTTTACTTTGTCAAGTTTCAAAGAGCTACTACAAACCATGTTGGATTTAGAGTTCCAAATTCATCTATCTATATAGAAGAGAACAGAGTGAAACCTAAAAATAAAAACTGCTACTGTAAACGAATGCTTCAACCTAGAAGAACAAAATTTGGTGAGCCAAGTGGGATTTGTGTACTGATCATTACCACCACGTATCATCAGGATTGGGTGAAAAAATATTTGCTGGTATTTCGGAAACTCGCAATTTCTTGGAAGCTTGGCAACCTGTTTCAATGAAAGTGCTTTTCCACTGTCTCTTCTTAGGGATATTGTAGAGGAAAGAATGCATAGAGATAAAACTGAGAACTACTTTTTTTGTCAAGTTTCAAAGAGCTACTACAAACCATGTTAGATTTAGTATTCCAAATTCATCTATCTATATAGGAGAAAACAGAGTGAAACCTAAAAATAAAAACTGCTACTGTAAAGGAACGCATCAACCTAGAAGAACAAAATGGTGTGAGCCAAGTGGGATTTGTGGACTTGTCATTACCACCACGTATCATCAAGATTGGGTGAAAAATATTGCTGGTATTTCGGAAACTCGTAATTTCTTGGAAACTTTGCAACCCCTCTCAATGAAAGTGCTTTCCCACAGTCCCTGCTTAGAGTTACTTGAAGCAGAAATAAATGATAGAGACAAAACTGAGAACTCCTTTATTTTGTCAAGTTTCAAAGAGCTACTACAAACCATGTTGGATTTAGTGTTCCAAATTCATCTATCTATTCAGGAGAGAACAGAGGGAAACCTAAAAATATAACTGCTACTGTAGACGAGCGCTTCAACCTAGAAGATCAAAATTTGGTGAGCCAAGTGGGATTTGTTTTCTGATCATTACCACCAAGTATCATCAAGATTGGGTGAAAAAAATATTTCTTGGTATTTTGGAAACTCGTTTCTTCTTAGAAGCTTGGCAACCCCTGTCAATGAAAGTGCTTTTCCACAGTCTGTGCCAAGGGCTAGTTGAAGAGGAAACAAACCACAGAGACAAAACTGAGAAATCCTTTATTTTGTCAAGTTTCAAAGGGCTACTACAAACCATGTTGGATTTAGAGTTCCAAATTCATCTATCTATATTGAAGAGAACAGAGTGAAACCTAAAAATAAAAACTGCTACTGTAAAAGAGCGCTTCAAACTAGAAGAACAAAATTTGGTGAGCCAAGTGGGATTTGTGTACTTGTCATTACCACCACGTATCATCAACATTTCGTGAAAAAATATTTGCTGCTATTTCGGAAACTCATAATTTCTTGGAAGCTTGGCAACCCCTTTCAATGAAAGTGTTTTCCTACAGTCTCTGCGTAGGGCTACATGAAGCAGAAACAATTCATAGAGACAAAACTGAGAACTCCTTTATTTTCTCAAGTTTCAAAGAGCTATTACACACCATGTTGGATTTAGAGTTCCAAATTCATCTATCTTTATAGGAGAGAACAGAGTGAAACCTAAAAATAAAAACTGCTCCTGTAAACGAACGCTTCAACCTAGAAGAACAAACTTTGGTGAGCCAAGTGGGATTTGTGTACTGATCATTACCACCAAGTATCATCAAGATTCGTGAAAAAATATTTGCTGGTATTTCGGAAACTCGTTATTTCTTAGCAGCTTGGCAACCCCTCTCAATTAAGTGCTTTTCCACAGTCTGTGCCTAGGGCTACTTGAAGAAGAAACAAACCATAGAGAAAAAATGAGAACTCCTTTATTTTGTCAAGTTTCAAAGAGCTACTACAAACCATGTTGGATTAGAGTTCCTAATTCATCTATCTATATAGGAGAGAACAGAGTGTAACTAAAAATAAAAACTGCTACTGTAAACGAGCGCTTCAACCTAGAAGAATCAAATTTGGGAGCCAAGTGGGATTTGTGTACTTGTCATTAGCACCACGTATAATCAACATTGGGTGAAAAAATATTTGCTGCTATTTCGGAAACTTGTAATTTCTTGGAAGCTTGGCAACCCCTTTCAATGAAAGTGCTTTCCCACAGTCTCTGCTTAGGGCTACATGAATCGGAAACAAACCATAGAGACAAAACTGACAACTTCTTTATTTTGTCAAGTTTCAAAGAGCTACTACAAACCATGTTGGATTTAGAGTTCCAAATTCATCTATCTATATACGAGAGAACAGATTGAAACCTAAGTATAAAAACTGCTACTGTAGACGAACGCTTCAACCTAGAAGACCAAAATTTGGTGATCCAAGTTGGATTTGTGTACTGATCATTACCACCAAGTATCATCAACATTGGGTGAAAAAATATTTGCTGGTATTTCGTAAACTCGTTATTTCTTAAAAGCTTGGCAACCCCTCTCAATGAAAGTTCTTTCCAAAGTCTGTGCCTAGGGCTATTGAAGAGGAAACAAACCATAGAGTCAAAACTGAGAACTTCTTTATTCTGTCAAGTTTCAAAGAGCTACTACAAACCATGCTGGATTTAGAGTTCCAAATTCATCTATCTATATAGGTGAGAACAGAGTGAAACCTAAAAATAAAAACTGCTACTGTAAACGAATGCTTCAACCTAGAAGAACAAAATTTGTTGAGCCAAGTGGGATTTGTGTACTGATCATTCCCACCACGTATCATCAAGATTGGGTGAAAAAATATTTGCTGGTATTTCGGAAACTCGCAATTTCATGGAAGCTTGGCAACCTGTTTCAATGAAAGTGCTTTTCCACTGTCTCTTCTTAGGGATATTGTAGAGAAAAGAATGCATAGAGACAAAACTGAGAACTACTTTTTTTGTCAAGTTTCAAAGAGCTACTACAAACCATGTTAGATTTAGTGTTCCAAATTCATCTATCTATATAGGAGAGAACAGAGTGAAACCTAAATATAAAAACTGCTACTGTAGACGAATGCTTCAACCTAGGAGAACAAAATTTGGTGAGCCAAGTGGGATTTGTGTACTTGTCATCACCCCCACGTATCATCAAGATTGGGCAAAAAAATATTTGCTGGTATTTCGGAAACTCGTAATTTCTTGGAAGCTTGGCAACCCCTTTCAATGAAAGAGCTTTTCCACAGTCTCTGCTTGGGGCTACTTGAAGAGTAAACAAAACATAGATAAAAAACTGAGAACTACTATTTTTGTCAATTTTCAAAGAGGTACTACAAACTATGTTGGATTTAGAGTTCCACATTCATCTATCTATATACGAGAGAACAGAGTGAAACCTAAATATAAAAACTGCTACTGTAGATGAACGCTTCAACCTAGAAGAACAAAATTTGGTGAGCCAAGTGGGATTTGTGTACTGATCATTACCACCAAGTATCATCAAGATTGTGTGAAAAAAATATTTGCTGGTATTTCGGAAAGTGGTTATTTCTTAGAATCTTGGCAACCCCTCCAATGAAAGTGCTTTTCCACAGTCTGTGCCTAGGGTATTTGAAAAGGAAACAAACCATAGAGACAAAAATGAGAACTACTTTATTTTGTCAAGTTTCGAAGAGATACTACAAACTATGTTGGATTTAGCGTTCCAAATTAATCTATCTATATAGAGAGAACAGAGTGAAACCTAAAAATAAAAACTCCTACTGTAAACGAACGCTTCAACCTAGAAGAACACAATTTGGTGAGCCAAGTGGGATTTGTGTACTGATCATTACCACCACGTATCATCAAGATTGGGTGAAAAAATATTTGCTGGTATTTCGGAAACTCGTAATTTTTTGGAAGCTTTGCAACCTTTTTCAATGAAAATGCTTTTCCAGAGTCTCTGCTTAGGGCTACTTGAAGAGGAAACAAACCATAGAGAAACACCTGAGAACTCCTTTATTTCGTCAAGTTTCAAAGATCTACTACAAACCAGGTTGGATTTAGAGTTCCAAATTCATCTCTCTATATAGGACAGTCCAGAGTAAAACCTAAAAATAAAAACTGCTACTGTAAACGAAGGCTTCAACCTAGAAAGCAAAATTTGCTGAGCCATGTGGGATTTGTGTACTGATTATTAACACCACGTATCATCAAGATTGGGTGAAAAAATATTTGCTGGTATTTCGGAAACTAGTTATTTCTTAGAAGCTTGGTAACAGCTTTCAATGAAAGTGCTTTTCCACAGTCTGTGCCTAGGGCTACTTGAAGAGGAAACAAACCATAGAGACAAAACAGAGAACTGCTTAATTTTGTCAAGTTTAAAAGAGCTACTACATACCATTTTGGTTTTAGAGTTCCAAATTCATCTATCTATATAAGAGAGAACAGAGTGAAACCTACATATAAAAACTGCTGCTATAGACGATCGCTTCAACCTAGAAGAACCCAATTTAGTGAGCCAAGTGGGATTTGTGTACTTGTCATTACCACCACGTATCATCAAGATTGGGCAAAAAAATATTTGCTGGTATTTCGGAAACTCGTAATTTCATGGAAGCTTGGCAACCCCTTTCAATGAAAGAGCTTTTCCACAGTCTCTGCTTAGGGATACTTGAAGAGTATACAAAACATAGATAGAAAACTGAGAACTACTATTTTTGTGAATTTTCAAAGAGGTACTACAAACCATGTTGAATTTAGAGTTCCAAATTCATCTATCTATATAGGAGAAAACAGAGTGAAACCTAAATATAAAAACTGCTACTCTAGACGAACGCTTCAACCTAGAAGAACAAAATTTGGTGAACCAAGAGAGATTTCCGTACTTGACATTAGCACCACGTATCATCAGCATTGGGTGAAAACATATTTGCTGGTATTTCAGAAACTCGTAATTTCTTGGGAGCTTGGCATCCCCTCTCAATGAAAGTGCTTTTCCACAGTCTCAGCTTAGGGCTACATGAAGCGGAAACAAATCATAGGGACAAAACTGAGAACTCCTTTATTTTGTCTATTTTCAAAGTGCTACTACAAACCATGTTGGACATAGAGTTCCAAATTCATCTATCTGTATAGGAGAGAACAGAGGGAACTTAAAAATATAAACTGCTACTGTAAATGAACGCTTCAACATAGAAGAAGAAAATTTTGTGAGCCAAGACGGATGTATGTACTGATCATTACCACCAAGTATCATCAAGATTGGGTGAAAAAATATTTGCTGGTATTTCCTAAACTCGTTATTTCATAGAAGCTTGGCAACCCCTCTCAATGAAAGTGCTTTTCCACAGTCTATGTCTAGGGCTACTTGAAGAGGAAACAAACCATAGAGAAAAAACTGAGAACTCCTTTATTTTGTCAAGTTTCAAAGAGCTATTATACACCGTGTTGGATTTAGAGTTCCAAATTCATCTATCTATATAGGAGAGAACAGAGGGAAACCTAAATATAAAAAGTGCTACTGTATACGAACGCTTCAACCTACAAGAACAAAATTTGGTGAGCCAAGTGGGATTTTTGTCCTGATCATTACCACCAAGTACCATCAAGATTGGGTGAAAAAATATTTGCTGGTATTTCGGAAACTCGTTATTTCTTAGAAGCTTGGCAACCCCTCTCAATGAAAGTGCTTTTCCACAGTCTGGGCCTAGGGCTACTTGAAGAGGAAACAAACCATAGAGACAAAACTGAGAACTCCTTTATTTTGTCAAAGAGCTACTACAAACCATGTTGGATTTAGAGTTCCAAATTCATCTATCTATGTAGGAGAGAACAGAGTGAAACCTAAAAATAAAAACTGCTCCTGTAAACGAACGCTTCAACCTAGAAGAACAAAATTTGGTGAGCCAAGTGGGATTTGTGTACTTTTCATTACCACCACGTATGATCAACATAGGGTGAAAAAATATTTGCTGGTATTTCGGAAACTCGTAATTTCTTGGAAGCTTGGCAACCCCTTTCAATTAAAGTGCTTTTGCACAGTCTCTGCTTAGGGCTACATGAAGCGGAAAAAATCAAAGAGACAAAACTGAGAACTCCTTTATTTTTTCAAGTTTCAAATAGCTACTACAAACCATGTTGGATTTAGAGTTCCAAATTCATCTATCAATATAGGAGAGAACAGAGTGAAAACTAAATATGAAAACCGCTACTGTAGACGAACGCTTCAACCTAGAAGAACCATATTTGGTGAGTCAAGTGGGATTCGTGTACCGATCATTACCACCAAGTATCATCAAGATTGGGTGAAAAAATATTTGCTGGTATTTCCAAAACTCGTAATTTTTGGAAGCTTGGCAACCCCTCTCAATGAAAGTGCTTTTCCACCGTCTGTGCCTAGGGCTACTTGAAGAAAAAACAAACCATAGAGACAAAACTGTGAACTCCTTCATTTTGTCAAGTTTCAAAGAGCCACTACAAACCATGTTGGATTTAGAGTTCCAAATTCATCTATCTATATAGGAGAGAACACTGTGAAACCTAAATATAAAAACTGCTACTGTAAATGAACGCTTCAACTTAGAAGAAAAAAATTTGGTGAACCTAGTGGGATTTGTGGACTTGTCATTACCACCACGCATCATCAACATTGCGTGAAAAAATATTTGCTGGTGTTCGGAAACTCGTAGTTTCTTGGAAGCTTGGCAACCCCTCTCAATGAAAGTGCTTTTCCACAGTCTCTGCTTAGGGCTACTTGAAGCAGAAACAAACCATAGAGACAAAACTGAGAACTCTTTATTTTGACAAGTTTCCAAGAGCTACTACAAACCATGTTGGATTTAGAGTTCCAAATTCTTCTATCTATGTAGGAGAGAACAGAGTGAAACCTAAATATAAAAACTGCTACTTTAGACGAACGCTTCAACCTAGAAGAACAAAATTTGGTGAGTCAAGTGGGATTTGGGTACCGATCATTACCACCACGCATCATCAACATTGGGTGCCAAAATATTTTCTGGTATTTCAGAAACTCGTAATTTCTTGGAAGCTTGGCAACCCCTTTCAACGAAAGTGCTTTTCCACAGTCTCTGCTTTGGGATACATGAAGCGGAAAGAAATCATAAATACAAACCTGATTACTTCTTAATTTTGTCAAGTTTCAAAGAGCTACTACAAACCATGTTGGATTTAGAGTTCCAAATTCATCTATCAATATAGGAGAGAACAGTGTGAAACCTAAATATAAAAATTGCTACTGTAGACAAACACTTCAACCTAGAAGAAGAAAATTTGGTGAGCCAAGTGGGATTGGTGTACTGATCATCACCACCAAGTGTCATCAAGATTGGGTGAAAAAAATTTGCTGGTATTTCGGAAACTCGTTATTTCTTAGAAGCTTGGCAACCCCTCTCAATGAAAGTGCTTTTCCACAGACTGTGCCTAGGGCTACTTGAAGAGGAAACAAACCATAGAGACAAAACTGAGAACTCCTTTATTTTGTCAAGTTTCAAAGAGCTACTACAAACCATGTTGGATTTAGAGTTCCAAATTCATCTATCTATATAGCAGAGAACAGAGTGAAACCTAAATATAAGAACTGCTACTGTAGACGAATTCTTCATCCTAGAAGAACAAAATTTGGTGAGCCAAGTGGGATTTTTGTACCGCTCATTACCACCACGTATCATAAACATTGGGTGACAAAATATTTACTGGTATTTCGGAAACTCGTAATTTCTTGGAAGCTTGGCAACCCCTTTCAATGAAAGTGCTTTTCCACAGTCTCTGCTTAGGGCTACATGAAGCGGAAACAAATCATAGAGACAAAACTGAGAACTCCTTTACTTTGTCAAGTTTCAAAGAGCTACTACAAACCATATTGGATTTAGAGTTCTAAATTTATCTATCTATATAGGAGAGAATAGAGTGAAACCTAAATAAAAAACTGCTACTGTAGACGAACGCTTCAACCTAGAAGAACAAAATTTGGTGAGCCAAGTGGGATTTGTGTACTGATCATTACCACCAAGTGTCATCAAGAGTGCGTGAAAAAATATTTGCTGGTATATCGGAAACTCCTTATTTCTTAGAAGTTTTGCAACCCCACAAAATGAAAGTGCTTTTCCACAGGCTGTTCCTAGGGGTACTTGAAGAGGAAACAAACCATAAAAAAAAACCTGAGAACTCCTTTATTTTGTCAAGTTACATAGAGCTACTACAAACCATGTTGGATTTAGAGTTCCAAATTCATCTATCTATATAGCAGAGAACAGAGTGAAACCTTAACATAAAAACTGCTTCAGTAGATGAACGCTTCAACCTAAAAGAACAAAATTTGGTGAGCCAAGTGGGATTTGTTTACCGATCATCACCACCAATATCATCAAGATTGGGTGAAAAAATATTTGCTGGTATTTCGGAAACTCGTTATTTCTTAGAAGCTTGGCAACCCCTCTCAATGAAAGTGCTTTTCCATAGTCTGTTCCTAGGGGTACTTGAAGCAGAAACAAACCATAGAGACAAAACTGAGAACTCCTTTATTTTGTCAACTTACAAAGATCTACTACAAACCATTTTGGATTTAGAGTTCCAAATTCATCTATCTATATAGGAGAGAACAGAGTGAAACCTAAAAATAAAAACTGCTACTGTAAACGAACGCTTCAACCTAGAAGAACAAAATTTGGTAAGCCAAGTGGGATTTGTGTACTGATCATTACCACCAAGTATCATCAAGATTCGGTGAATAAACATTTGCTGGTATTTCGGAAACTCGTTATTTCTTAGAATCATGGCAACCCCTCTCAATGTAAGTGCTTTTCCACAGTCTGTGCCTAGGACTACTTGAAGACGAAACAAAACATAGAGACAAAACTGAGAACTACTTTATTTTGTCAAGTTTCAAAGAGCTACTGCAAACCATGTTGGATTTACACTTCCAAATTCATCTATCTATATAGCAGAGAACAGAGTGAAACCTAAACATAAAAACTGCTTCTGTAGATGAACGCTTCAACCTAGAAGAACAAAATTTGGTGAGCCAAGTGGGATTTGTGTACTTGTCATTACCACCAAGTATCATCAAGATTGAGTGAAAAAATATTTGCTGGTATTTCGGAAACTCGTTATTTCTTAGAAGTTTGCCAACCACTCTCAATGAAAGTGCTTTTCCAAAGTCTGTGCCTAGGGCTACATGAAGAGGAATCAAACCTTAGAGACAAAACTGAGAACTCTATTATTTTGTCACGTTTCAAAGAGCCACTACAAACCATGTTGGATTTAGAGTTCCACATTTATCTATCTATATAGCAGAGAACAGAGTGAAACCTAAACATAAAACCTGCTACTGTAGAAGAACGCTTCAACCTAAAAGAACAAAATTTGGTGATCCCAGTGGGATTTGTGTACTGATCATTACCACCAAGTGTCATCAACATTGGGTGAAAAAAATATTTGCTGGTATTTCGGAGACTCGTAATTTCTTGAAAGCTTGCAACCCCTCTCAATGAAAGTGCTTTTCTACAGTCAGTGCCTTGGACTACTTAAAGAGGAAACAATCCATAGAGACAAAACTGAGACCTCGTTTATTTTTTAAAAATTCAAAAAGCTACTACAAACCATGTTGGATTTAGAGTTCCAAATTCATCTATCTATATAGGAGAGAACAGAGTGAAACATAAAAATAAAAACTGCTACTGTAAACGAATGCTTCAAACTACCAGAACAAAATTTGGTGAGCCAAGTGGGATTTGTGTACTGATCATTGCCACCAAGTATCATCAAGATTGGGTGAAAAAATATTTGCTCGTAACTCGGAAACTCGTTATGTCTTAGAAGATTGGCAACCCCACTCAATGAAAGTGCTTTTCCAAAGTCTGTGCCTAGGACTACTTGACGAGGAAACAAACCATAGAAACCAAACTGAGAACTCCTTTATTTAGTCAAGTTTCAAAGAGCTACTACAAACCATGTTGGATTTAGAGTTCCAAAATCATCAATTTATATAGGAGAGAACAGAGTAAAACCTAAATATAAAAACTGCTACTGTAGACGAACGCTTCAACCAAGAAGAACCAAATTTAGTGAGCCAAGTGGGATTTGTGTACTGATCATTACCACCAAGTATCATCAAGATTGGGTGAAAAAATATTTGCTGGTATTTCAGAAACTCGTTATTTCTTAGAAGCTTGGCAACCCCTCTCAATGAAAGTGCTTTTCCACAGTCTGTGCCTAGGGCTACTTTAAGAGGAAACAAACCATAGAGACAACACTGAGATCTCCGTTATTTTGTCAAGATTCAAAGAGCTACTACAAACCATCTTGGATTTAGAGTTCCAAATTCATCTATCTATATTGCAGAGAACAGAGTGAAACCTAAAAATAAAAACTTCTACTGAAAACGAACGGATCAAACTAGAAGAACAAAATATGGTGAGTCAAGTGGGATTTGTGTACTGATAATTACTACCAAGTATCATCAAGATTGGGTGAAAAAATATTTGCTGGAATTTCGGAAACTCGTAATTTCTTAAAAGCTTGGCAACCCCTTTCAATGAAAGTGCTTTTCCACCGTCTGTGCCTAGGGCTACTTGAAGAGGAAACAAACGATAGAGACAAAACTGAGAACTCCTTTATTTTCTCAAGTTTCAAAGAGCCACTACAAACCATTTTGGATTTAGAGTTCCAAATTCATCTATATAAATAGCAGAGAACAGAGTGAATCCTGAACATAAAAACTGCTTCTGTAGACGAACGCTTCAAACTAGAAGAACAAAATTTGGTGAGCCAAATGGGATTTGTGTACTGATCACTACCACCAAGTATCATCAAGATTGGGTGAAAAAATATTTGCTCGTATTTCGGAAACTCGTTATGTCTTAGAAGCTTGGCAACCCCACTCAATGAAAGTGCTTTTCCAAAGTCTTTGCCTAGGACTACTTGACGAGGAAACAAACCATAGAAACCAAACTGAGAACTCCTTTATTTTGTCAAGTTTCAAAGAGCTACTACAAACCATGTTGGATTTAGAGTTCCAAATTCATCAATTTATATAGGAGAGAACAGAGTGAAACCTAACTATAAAAACTGCTACTGTAGACGAACGCTTCAACCAAGAAGAACTAAATTTGTTGAGCCAAGTGGGATTTGTGTACTGATCATTACCACCAAGTATCATCAACATTGGGTGAAAAAATATTCGCTGGTATTTCGGAAACTCGTTCTTTCTTAGAAGCTTGGCAACCCCTCTCAACGAAAGTGCTTTTAGACAGTCTGTGCCTAGGGCTACTTGAAGAGGAAACAAACCATAGAGACAAAACTGAGATCTCCTTTATTTTGTCAAGTTTCAAAGAGCTACTACAAACCATGTTGGATTTAGAGTTCCAAATTCATCTATCGATATAGCAGAGAACAGAGTGAAACCTAAGTATAAAAACTGCTCCTGTAGACGAACGCTTCAACCTAGAAGAACAAAATTTGGTGAGCCAAGTGGGATTTGTGTACCGATCATTATCACCACGTATCATCAACATTGGGTGACAAAATATTTACTGGTATTTCGGAAAATCGTAATTTCTTGGACGCTTGGCAACCCCTTTCAATGAAAGTGCTTTTCCACAGTCTCTGCTTAGGGCTACATGAAGCGGAAACAAATCATAGATACAAAACTGAGAACTCCTTTACTTTGTCAAGTTGCAAAGAGCTACTACAAACCATATTGGATTTAGAGTTCCAAATTCATCTATCTATATAGGAGAGGACAGAGTGAAACCTAAATATAAAAACTGCTACTGTAAACTAACTCTTCAACCTAGAAGAACAAAATTTGGTGAGCCAATTGGGATTTGTGTACTGATCATTACCACCAAGAGTCATCAAGATTGCGTGAAAAAATATTTGCTGGTATTTCGGAAACTCGTTATTTCTTACAAGCTTGGCAACCCCACTCAATGAAAGTGCTTTTCCACAGTCTGTTCCTAGGTGTACTTGAAGAGGAAACAAACGATAGAGACAAAACTGAGAACTCCTTTATTTTGTCAAGTTTCAAAGAGCCACTACAAACCATGTTGGATTTAGAATTCCAAATTCATCTATCTATATAGGAGAGAACAGAGTGAAACCTAAAAATAAAAACTGCTACTGTAAATGAACGCTTCAAATTAGAAGACCAAAATTTGGTGAACCAAGTGGGATTTGTGGACTTGTCATTACCACCACGTATCATCAAGATTGGGTGAAAAAATATTTGCTGGTATTTCGGAAACTCGTAATTTATTGGAAGCTTGGCAACCCCTCTCAATGAAAGTGCTTTTCCACAGTCTCTGCATAGGGCAACTTGAAGCGGATACAAATCATAGAGACAAAACTGAGAACTCCTTTATTTTGTCAAGTTTCAAAGAGCTTCCACAAACCATGTTGGATTTAGTGTTCCAATTTCATCTATCTATATAGGAGAGAACAGAGTGAAACCTAAATATAAAAATTGCTACTGTAGACGAACGCTTCAACCTAGAAGAACAAAATTTGGTGAGCCAAGTAGGATTTGTGTAATGATCATTACCACCAAGTGTCATCAAGATTGCGTGAAAAAATATTTGCTGGTATTTCGGAAACTTGTTATTTCTTAGAAGCTTGGCAACCCCACTCAATGAAAGTGCTTTTCAACAGTCTGTTCCTAGGGGTACTTGAAGAGGAAACAAACCATAGAGACAAAACTCAGCACTCCTTTATTTTGTCAAGTTTCAAAGAGCTACTACAAACCATGTTGCATTTAGAGTTCCAAATTCATCTATCTATATAGGACAGAACAGAGTGAAACCTAAAAATATAAACTGCTACTGAAAACGAACGCATCAACCTAGAAGAACAAAATTTGGTGAGTCAAGTGGGATTTGTGTACCCATCATTACCACCAAGTATCATCAAGATTGGGTGAAAAAATATTTGCTGGTATTTCGGAAACTCGTAATTTCTTGGAAGCTTGGCAACCCCTCTCAATGAAAGTGCTTTTCCACTTTCTGTGCCTAGAACTACTTGAAGAGGAAACAAACGATAGAGACAAAACTGAGAACTCCTTTATTTTGTCAAGTTTCAAAGAGCCACTATAAACCATGTTGGATTTAGAGTTCCAAATTCATCTATCAATATAGGAGAGAACAGAGTGAAACCTAAAAATAAAAACTGCTACTGTAAATGTACGCTTCAACTTAGAAGAACAAAATTTGGTGAACCAAGTGGGATTTGTGGACTTGTCATTACCTCCACGTATCATCAAGATTGGCTGAAAAAATATTTGCTGGTATTTCGGAAACTCATAAATTTTTAGAAGCTTGGCAACCCCTCTCAATGAAAGTGCTTTTCCACAGTCTCTGCTAAGGGCTACTTGAAGCGGATACAAATCATAGAGACAAAACTGAGAACTCCTTTATTTTGTCAAGTTTTAAAGAGCTACTACAAACCATGTTGGATTTAGAGTTCCAAATTCTTCTATCTAAATAGGAGAGAACAGAGTGAAACCTAAATATAAAAATTGCTACTGTAGACGAACGCTTCAACCTAGAAGAACAAAATTTGGTGAGCCAAGTAGGATTTGTGTACTGATCATCACCGCCAAGTATCATCAAGATTGGGTGAAAAAATATTTGCTGGTATTTCGGAAACTCGTTACTTCTTAGAAGCTTGGCAACCCCTCTCAATGAAGGTGCTTTTCCACAGTCTCTTCCTAGGGGTACTTGAAGAGGAAAGAAACCATAGAGACAAAACGGAGAACTCCTTTATTTAGTCAAGTTTCAAAGAGCTACTACAAACCATCTTGGATTTAGAGTTCCAAATTCATCTATCTATATTGCAGAGAACAGAGTGAAACCGAAACATAAAAACTGCTACTGTAGACGAACGCTTCAACCTAGAAGAAAAAATTTGGTGAGCCAAGTGCGATTTGTGTACTGATCATTACCACCAAGTGTCATCAAGAGTGCGAGAAAAAATATTTGCTGGTATTTCGGAAACTCGTTATTTCTTAGAAGCTTGGCAACCCCACTCAATGAAAGTGATTTTCCCCAGTCTGTTCCTAGGGGTACTTGAAGAGGAAACAAACCATGGAGACAAAACGGAGAACTCCTTTATTTTGTCAAGTTTCAAAGAGCTACTACAAACCATGTTGGATTTAGAGTTCCAAATTCATCTATCTATATAGGAGAGAACAGAGTGAAACCTAAAAATAAAAACTTCTACTGAAAACGAACGCATCAAACTAGAAGAACAAAATATGGTGAGTCAAGTGGGATTTGTGTACTGATAATTACCACCAAGTATCATCAAGATTGGGTGAAAAAATATTTGCTGGAATTTCGGAAACTCGTAATTTCTTAAAAGCTTGGCAACCCCTTTCAATGAAAGTGCTTTTCCACCGTCTGTGCCTAGGGCTACTTGAAGAGGAAACAAACGATAGAAACAAAACTGAGAACTCCTTTATTTTGTCAAGTTTCAAAGAGCCACTACAAAAAATTTTGGATTTAGAGTTCCAAATTCATCTATCTAAATAGCAGAGAACAGAGTGAATCCTGAACATAAAAACTGCTTCTGTAGACGAACGCTTCAAACTAGAAGAACAAAATTTGGTGAGCCAAGTGGGATTTGTGTACTTGTCATTACCACCAAGTATCATCAAGATTGGGTGAAAAAATATTTGCTCGTATTTCGGAAACTCGTTATGTCTTAGAAGCTTTGCAACCCCACTCAATGAAAGTGCTTTTCCAAAGTCTTTGCCTAGGACTACTTGAGGAGGAAACAAACCATAGAAACCAAACTGAGAACTCCTTTATTTTGTCCAGTTTCAAAGAGCTACTACAAACCATGTTGGATTTAGAGTTCCAAATTCATCAATTTATATAGGAGAGAACAGAGTGAAACCTAAATATAAAAACTGCTACTGTAGACGAACGCTTCAACCAAGAAGAACTAAATTTGTTGAGCCAAGTGGGATTTGTGTACTGATCATTACCACCAAGTATCATCAACATTGGGTGAAAAAATATTCGCTGGTATTTCGGAAACTCGTTCTTTCTTAGAAGTGGCAACCCCTCTCAATGAAAGTGCTTTTCCACAGTCTGTGCCTAGGGCTACTTGAAGAGGAAACAAACCATAGAGACAAAACTGAGATCTCCTTTAGTTTCTCAAGTTTCAAAGAGCTACTACAAACCATGTTGGATTTAGAGTTCCAAATTCATCTATCTATATAGCAGAGAGCAGAGTGAAACCTAAGTATAAAAACTGCTCCTGTAGACGAACGCTTCAACCTAGAAGAACAAAATTTGGTGAGCCAAGTGGGATTTGTGTACCGATCATTACCACCACGTATCATCAACATTGGGTGACAAAATATTTACTGGTATTTCGGAAAATCGTAATTTCTTGGACGCTTGGCAACCCCTTTCAATGAAAGTGCTTTTCCACAGTCTCTGCTTAGGGCTACATGAAGCGGAAACAAATCATAGATACAAAACTGAGAACTCCTTTACTTTGTCAAGTTACAAAGAGCTACTACAAACCATATTGGATTTAGAGTTCCAAATTCATCTATCTATATAGGAGAGAACAGAGTGAAACCTAAATATAAAAACTGCTACTCTAAACTAACGCTTCAACCTAGAAGAACAAAATTTGGTGAGCCAATTGGGATTTGTGTACTGATCATTACCACCAAGTGTCATCAAGATTGCGTGAAAAATATTTGCTGGTATTTCGGAAACTCGTTATTTCTTAGAAGCTTGGCAACCCCACTCAATGAAAGTGCTTTTCCACAGTCTGTTCCTAGGTGTACTTGAAGAGGAAACAAACCATAGAGACAAAACTGAGCACTCCTTTATTTTGTCAAGTTTTCAAAGAGCTACTACAAACCATGTTGGATTTAGAGTTCCAAATTCATCTATCTATATAGGACAGAACAGAGTGAAACCTAAAAATATAAACTGCTACTGAAAACGAACGCATTAACCTAGAAGAACAATATTTGGTGAGTCAAGTGGGATTTGGGTACCAATCATTACCACCAAGTATCATCAAGATTGGGTGAAAAAATATTTGCTGGTATTTCGGAAACTCGTAATTTCTTGAAAGCTAGGCAACCCCTCTCAATGAAAGTGCTTTTCCACCTCTGTGCCTAGGGCTACTTGAAGAGGAAACAAACGATAGAGACAAAACTGAGAACTCCTTTATTTTGTCAAGTTTCAAAGAGCCACTACAAACCATGTTGGATTTAGAGTTCCAAATTCATCTATCTATATAGGAGAGAACAGAGTGAAACCTAAAAATAAAAACTGCTACTGTAAATGAACGCTTCAAATTAGAAGATCAAAATTTGGTGAACCAAGTGCGATTTGTGGACTTGTCATTACCACCACGTATCATCAAGATTGGTTGAAAAAATATTTGCTGGTATTTCGGAAACTCGTAATTTATTGGAAGCTTGGCAACCCCTCTCAATGAAAGTGCTTTTCCACAGTCTCTGCATAGGGCAACTTGAAGCGGATACAAATCATAGAGACAAAACTGAGAACTACTTTATTTTGTCAAGTTTCAAAGAGCTTCCACAAACCATGTTGGATTTAGTGTTCCAAATTCATCTATCTATATAGGAGAGAACAGAGTGAAACCTAAATATAAAAATTGCTACTGTAGACGAACGCTTCAACCTAGAAGAACAAAATTTGGTGAGCCAAGTAGGATTTGTGTACTGATCATTACCACCAAGAGTCATCAAGATTGGGTGAAAAAATATTTGCTGGTATTTCGGAAACTCGTTATTTCTTAGAAGCTTGGCAACCCCTCTCAATGAAAGAGCTTTTCCACAGTCTGAGCCAGGGCTACTTGAAGAGGAAACAAACCATAGAGACAAAACTGAGAACTCCTTTATTTTGTCAAGTTTCAAAGAGCTACTACAAACCATGTTGGATTTAGAGTTCCAAATTCATCTATCTATATAAGAGAGAACAGAGTGAAACCTAAAAATAAAAACTTCTACTGAAAACGAACGCATCAAACTAGAAGAACAAAATATGGTGAGTCAAGTGGGATTTGTGTACTGATAATTACCACCAAGTATCATCAAGATTGGGTGAAAAAATATTTGCTGTAATTTCGGAAACTCGTAATTTCTTAAAAGCTTGGCAACCCCTTTCAATGAAAGTGCTTTTCCACCGTCTGTGCCTAGGGCTACTTGAAGAGGAAACAAACGATAGAAACAAAACTGAGAACTCCTTTATTTTGTCAAGTTTCAAAGAGCCACTACAAACCATTTTGGATTTAGAGTTCCAAATTCATCTATCTAAATAGCAGAGAACAGAGTGAATCCTGAACATAAAAACTGCTTCTGTAGACGAACGCTTCAAACTAGAAGAACAAAATTTGGTGAGCCAAGTGGGATTTGTGTACTTGTCATTACCACCAAGTATCATCAAGATTGGGTGAAAAAATATTTGCTCGTATTTCAGAAACTCGTTATGTCTTAGAAGCTTTGCAACCCCACTCAATGAAAGTGCTTTTCCAAAGTCTTTGCCTAGTACTACTTGAGCAGGAAACAAACCATAGAAACCAAACTGAGAACTCCTTTATTTTGTCAAGTTTCAAAGAGCTACTACAAACCATGTTGGATTTAGAGTTCCAAATTCATCAATTTATATAGGAGAGAACAGAGTGAAACCTAAATATAAAAACTGCTACTGTAGACGAACGCTTCAACCAAGAAGAACTAAATTTGTTGAGCCAAGTGGGATTTGTGGACTTGTCATTTACCACCACGTATCATCAAGATGGTTGAAAAAATATTTGCTGGTATTTCGGAAACTCGTAATTTATTGGAAGCTTGGCAACCCCTCTCAATGAAAGTGCTTTTCCACAGTCTCTGCATAGGGCAACTTGAAGCGGATACAAATCATAGAGACAAAACTGAGAACTCCTTAATTTGTCAAGTTCAAAGAGCTACTACAACCATGTTGGATTTAGAGTTCCAAATTCATCTATCTATATAGGAGAGAACAGAGTGAAACCTAAAAATAAAAACTTCTACTGAAAACGAACGCATCAAACTAGAAGAACAAAATATGGTGAGTCAAGTGGGATTTGTGTACTGATAATTACCACCAAGTATCATCAAGATTGGGTGAAAAAATATTTGCTGTAATTTCGGAACTCGTAATTTCTTAAAAGCTTGGCAACCACTTTCAATGAAAGTGCTTTTCCACCGTCTGTGCCTAGGGCTACTTGAAGAGAAACAAACGATAGAAACAAAAACTGAGAACTCCTTTATTTTGTCAAGTTTCAAAGAGCCACTACAAACCATTTTGGATTTAGAGTTCCAAATTCATCTATCTAAATAGCAGAGAACAGTGTGAATCCTGAACATAAAAACTGCTTCTGTAGACGAACGCTTCAAACTAGAAGAACAAAATTTGGTGAGCCAAGTGGGATTGGTGTACTTGTCATTACCACCAAGTATCATCAAGATTGGGTGAAAAAATATTTGCTCGTATTTCGGAAACTCGTTATGTCTTAGAAGCTTTGCAACCCACTCAATGAAAGTGCTTTTCCAAAGTCTTTTGCCTAGGACTACTTGAGGAGGAAACAAACCATAGAAACCAAACTGAGAACTCCTTTATTTTGTCAAGTTTTAAAGAGCTACTACAAACCATGTTGGATTTAGAGTTCCAAATTCATCAATTTATATAGAGAGAACAGAGTGAAACCTAAATATAAAAACTGCTACTGTAGACGAACGCTTCAACCAAGAAGAACTAAATTTGTTGAGCCAAGTGGGATTTGTGGACTTGTCATTACCACCACGTATCATCAAGATTGGTTGAAAAAATATTTGCTGGTATTTCGGAAACTCGTAATTTATTGGAAGCTTGGCAACCCCTCTCAATGAAAGTGCTTTTCCACAGTCTCTGCATAGGGCAACTTGAAGCGGATACAAATCATAGAGACAAAACTGAGAACTCCTTAATTTTGTCAAGTTTCAAAGAGCTTCCACAAACCATGTTGGATTTAGTGTTCCAAATTCATCTATCTATATAGGAGAGAACAGAGTGAAACCTAAATATAAAAATTGCTACTGTAGACGAACGCTTCAACCTAGAAGAACAAAATTTGGTGAGCCAAGTAGGATTTGTGTACTGATCATTACCACCAAGTGTCATCAAGATTGCGTGAAAAAATATTTGCTGGTATTTCGGAAAACTCGTTATTTCTTAGAAGCTTGGCAACCCCACTCAATGAAAGTGCCTTTCCACAGTCTGTTCTAGGGGTACTTGAAGAGGAAACAAACCATGGAGACAAAACGGAGAACTCCTTTATTTTGTCAAGTTGCAAAGAGCTACTACAAACCATATTGGATTTAGAGTTCCAAATTCATCTATCTATATAGGAGAGAACAGAGTGAAACCTAAGAAGAAAAACTGCGACTAAAAACGAACGCTTCAACCTGGAAGAACAAAATTTGGTGAGCCAATTGGGATTTGTGTACTGATCATTACCACCAAGTGTCATCAAGATTGATTGAAAAAATATTTGCTGGTATTTCGGAAACTCGTTATTTCTTAGAAGCTTGGCAACCCCACTCAATGAAAGTGCTTTTCCACAGTCTGTTCCTAGGTGTACTTGAAGAGGAAACAAACCATAGAGACAAAACTGAGCACTCCTTTATTTTGTCAAGTTTCAAAGAGCTACTACAAACCATGTTGGATTTAGAGTTCCAAATTCATCTATCTATATAGGACAGAACAGAGTGAAACCTAAAAATATAAACTGCTACTGAAAATGAACGCATTAACCAAGAAGAACAAAATTGGTGAGTCAAGTGGGATTTGGGTACCGATCATTACCACCAAGTATCATCAAGATCGGGTGAAAAATATTTGCTGGTATTTCGGAAACTCGTAATTCTTGAAAGCTAGGCACCCCTCTCAATGAAATTGCTTTTCCACCTCTGTGCCTAGGGCTACTTGAAGAGGAAACAAACGATAGAGACAAAACTGAGAACTCCTTTATTTTGTCAAGTTTCAAAGAGCCACTACAAAGCATGTTGGATTTAGAGTTCCAAATTCATCTATCTATATAGGAGAGAACAGAGTGAAACCTAAAAATAAAAACTGCTACTGTAAATGAACGCTTCAACTTAGAAGACCAAAATTTGGTGAACCAAGTGGGATTTGTGGACTTGTCATTACCACCACGTATCATCAAGATTGGTTGAAAAAATATTTGCTGGTATTTCGGAAACTCGTAATTTATTGGAAGCTTGGCAACCCCTCTCAATGAAAGTGCTTTTCCACAGTCTCTGCATAGGGCAACTTGAATCGGATACAAATCATAGAGACAAAACTGAGAACTCCTTTATTTTGTCAAGTTTCAAAGAGCTTCACAAACCATGTTGGATTTAGTGTTCCAAATTCATCTATCTATATAGGAGAGAACAGAGTGAAACCTAAATATAAAAATTGCTACTGTAGACGAACGCTTCAACCTAGAAGAACAAATTTTGGTGAGCCAAGTAGGATTTGTGTACTGATCATTACTACCAAGTGTCATCAAGATTGCGTGAAAAAATATTTGCTGGTATTTCGGAAACTCGTTATTTCTTAGAAGCTTGGCAACAACACTCAATGAAAGTGCTTTCCACAGTCTGTTCATAGGGGTACTTGAAAAGGAAACAAACCATGGAGAGAAAACGGAGAACTCCTTTATTTTGTCAAGTTTCAAAGAGCTACTAAAAACCATGTTGGATTTAGAGTTCCAAATTCATCTATCTATATAGGAGAGAACAGAGTGAAAAATAAAAATAAAAACTGCTACTTTAAACGAACGCTTCAGCTAGAAGAACAAAATTCGGTGAGCCAAGTGGGATTTGTGTACTTGTCCTTACCACCAAGTACCATCAAGATTGGGTGGAAAAATATTTGCTGGTATTTCGGAAACTCGTTATTTCTTAGAAGCTTGGCAACCCCTCTCAATTAAAGAGCTTTTCCACAGTCTGAGCCAGGGCTACTTGAAGAGGAAACAAACATAGAGACAAAACTGAGAACTCCTTTATTTTGTCAAGTTTCAAAGAGCTACTACAAACCATGTTGGATTTATAGTTCCAAATTCATCTATCTATATAGGAGACAACAGAGTGAAACCTAATAATAAAAACTTCTACTGAAAACGAACGCATCAAACTAGAAGAACAAAATATGGTGAGTCAAGTGGAATTTGTGTACTGATAATTACCACCAAGTATCATCAAGATTGGGGTGAAAAAATATTTGCTGGAATTTCGGAAACTCGTAATTTCTTAAAAGCTTGGCAACCCCTTTCAATGAAAGTGCTTTTCCACCGTCTGTGCCTAGGGCTACTTGAAGAGGAAACAAACGATAGAGACAAAACTGAGAACTCCTTTATTTTGTCAAGTCTCAAAGAGCCACTACAAACCATTTTGGATTTAGAGTTCCAAATTCATCTATCTAAATAGCAGAGAACAGAGTGAATCCTGAACATAAAACTGCTTCTGTAGACGAACGCTTCAACCTAGAAGACAAAATTTGGTGAGCCAAGTGGGTTTTGTGTACTTGTCATTACCACAAAGTATCATCAAGATTGGGTGAAAAAATATTTGCTGGTATTCGGAAACTCGTTATTTCTTAGAAGCTTGGCAACCCTCTCAATGAAAGTGCTTTTCCTCAGTCTGTTCCTATTGCTACTTGAAGAGGAAACAAACCATAGAGACAAAACTGAGAACTCCATTATTTTTTCAAGTTTCAAAGAGCTACTACAAACCATGTTGGATTTAGAGTTTCAAATTCATCTATCTATATAGGAGAGAACAGAGTGAAACCTAAAAATAAAACTGCTACTGTAAACGAATGCTTCAAACTAGAAGAACAAAATTTGGTGAGCCAAGTGGGATTTGTGTACTGATCATTTCCACCACGTATCATTAAGATTGGGTGAAAAATATTTGCTCGTATTTCGGAAACTCGTTATGTCTTAGAAGCTTGGCAACCCCACTCAATGAAAGTGCTTTTTCAAAGTCTTTGTCTAGGACTACTTGACGAGGAAACAAACCATAGAAACCAAACTGAGAACTCCTTTATTTTGTCAAGTTTCAAAGAGCTACTACAAACCATGTTGGATTTAGAGTTCCAAATTCATCAATTTATATAGGAGAGAACAGAGTGAAACCTAAATATAAAAACTGCTACTGTAGACGAACGCTGCAACCAAGAAGAACTAAATTTGTGAGCCAAGTGGGATTTGTGTACTGATCATTACCACCAAGTATCATCAACATTGGGTGAAAAATATTCGCTGGTATTTCGGAAACTCGTTCTTTCTTAGAAGCTTGGCAACCCTCTCAATGAAAGTGCTTTTCCACAGTGTGTGCCTAGGGCTAATTGTAGAGGAACAAACCATAGAGACAAAACTGAGATCTCCTTTATTTTGTCAAGTTTCAAAGAGCTACTACAAACCATGTTGGATTTAGAGTTCCAAATTCATCTATCTATATAGCAGAGAACAGAGTGAAACCTAAGTATAAAAACTGCTCCTGTAAACGAATGCTTCAAACTAGAAGAACAAAATTTGGTGAGCCAAGTGGGATTTGTGTTCCGATCATTACCACCAAGTATCATCAACATTGGGTGACAAAATATTTACTGGTATTTCGGAAAATCGTAATTTCTTGGACGCTTGGCAACCCCTTTCAATGAAAGTGCTTTTCCACAGTCTCTGCTTAGGGCTACCATGAAGCGGAAACAAATCATAGATACAAAACTGAGAACTCCTTTACTTTGTCAAGTTGCAAAGAGCTACTAAAAACCATATTGGATTTAGAGTTCCAAATTCATCTATCTATATAGGAGAGAACAGAGTGAAACCTAAATATAAAAACTGCTACTGTAAACTAACGCTTCAACCTAGAAGAACAAAATTTGGTGAGCCAATTGGGATTTGTGTACTGATCATTACCACCAAGTGTCATCAAGATTGCGTGAAAAAATATTTGCTGGTATTTCGGAAACTCGTTATTTCTTAGAAGCTTGGCAACCCACTCAATGAAAGTGCTTTCCACAGTCTGTTCCTTGGTGTACTTGAGGAGGAAACAAACCATAGAGACAAAACTGAGCACTCCTTTATTTTGTCAAGTTTCAAAGAGCTACTACAAACCATGTTGGATTTAGAGTTCCAAATTCATCTATCTATATAGGACAGAACAGAGTGAAACCCAAAAATATAAACTGCTACTGAAAACGAACGCATTAACCTAGAAGAACAAAATTTGGTGATTCAAGTGGGATTTGTGTACTGATCATTACCACCAAAGTATCATCAAGATTGGGTGAAAAAATATTTGCTGGTATTTCGGAAACTCGTAATTTCTTGAAAGCTAGGCAACCCTCTCAATGAAAGTGCTTTTCCACCTCTGTGCTAGGGCTACTTGAAGAGGAAACCAAACGATAGAGACAAAACTGAGAACTCCTTTATTTTGTCAAGTTTCAAAGAGCTTCCACAAAACATGTTGGATTTAGTGTTCCAAATTCATCTATCTATATAGGAGAGAACAGAGTGAAACCCTAAATATAAAAATTGCTACTGTAGACGAACGCTTCAACCTAGAAGAACAAAATTTGGTGAGCCAAGTAGGATGTGTACTGATCATTACCACCAAGTGTCATCAAGATTGCGTGAAAAAATATTTGCTGGTATTTCGGAAACTCGTTATTTCTTAGAAGCTTGGCAACCCCACTCAATGAAAGTGCTTTTCCACAGTCTGTTCCTAGGGGTACTTGAAGAGGAAACAAACTATGGAGACAAAACGGAGAACTCCTTTATTTTGTCAAGTTTCAAAGAGCTACTAAAAACCATGTTGGATTAGAGTTCCAAATTCATCTATCTATATAGGAGAGAACAGAGTGAAACATAAAAATAAAAACTGCTACTTTAAACGAACGCTTCAGCCTAGAAGAACAAAATTCGGTGAGCCAAGTGGGATTTGTGTACTTGTCCTTACCACCAAGTACCATCAAGATTCGGTGAAAAAATATTTGCTGGTATTTCGGAAACTCGTTATTTCTTAGAAGCTTGCAACCCCTCTCAATGAAAGAGCTTTCCACAGTCTGAGCCAGGGCTACTTGAAGAGGAAACAAACCATAGAGACAAAACTGAGAACTCCTTTATTTTGTCAAGTTTCAAAGAGCTACTACAAACCATGTTGGATTTAGAGTTCCAAATTCATCTATCTATATAGGAGAGAACAGAGTGAAACCTAAAAATAAAAACTTCTACTGAAAACGAACCGCATCAAAACTAGAAGAACAAAATATGGTGAGTCAAGTGGGATTTGTGTACTGATCATTACCACCAAGTATCATGAAGATTGGGTGAAAAAATATTTGCTGGTATTTCGGAAACTCGTAATTTCTTGAAAGCTAGGCAACCAATCTCAATGAAAGTGCTTTTCCACCTCTGTACTTGGGCTACTTGAAGAGGAAACAAACGATAGAGACAAAACTGAGAACTCCTTTATTTTGTCAAGTTTCAAAGAGCCACTACAAACCATGTTGAATTTAGAGTTCCAAATTCATCTATCTATATAGGAGAGAACAGAGTGAAACCTAAAAATAAAAACTGCTACTGTAAATGAACGCTTCAACTTAGAAGACCAAAATTTGGTGAGCCAAGTGGGATTTGTGGACTTCTCATTACCACCCACGTATCATCAAGATTGGTTGAAAAAATATTTGCTGGTATTTCGGAAACTCGTTATTTCTTAGAAGCTTCGCAACCCCTCTCAATGAAAGTGCTTTTCCAAAGTCTTTGCCTAGGACTACTTGACGAGGAAACAAACCATAGAAACCAAACTGAGAACTCCTTTATTTTGTCAAGTTTCAAAGAGCTACTACAAACCATGTTGGATTTAGAGTTCCAAATTCATCAATTTATATAGGAGAGAACAGAGTGAAACCTAAATATAAAAACTGCTACTGTAGACGAACGCTTCAACCAAGAAGAACTAAATTTGTTGAGCCAAGTGGGATTTGTGTACTGATCATTACCACCAAGTATCATCAACATTGGGTGAAAAAATATTTGCTGGTATTTCCGAAACTCGTAAGTTCTTGGAAGCTTGGCAACCCCTTTCAATGAAAGTGCTTTTCCACAGTCTCTGCTTACGGATACTTGAAGTGGAAACAAATCATAGAGAAAAAACTAAGAACTCCTTCATTTTTTCAAGTTTAAAAGAGCTACTACAACCCATGTTGGATTTAGAGTTCCAAATTCATCTATCTATAGAGGAGAGAATAGAGGGAAACCTAAATATAAAAACTGCTACTGTAGACGAACACTTCAACATATTAGAACAAAATTTGGTGAACCAAGTGGGATTTGTGTACTGATCATTACCTCCAAGTATCATCAAGATTGGGTACAAAAATATTTGCTGGTATTTCGGAAACTCGTAATTTCTTGGAAGATTGGCAACTCCTTTCAATGAAAGTGCTTTTCCACAGTCTGTGCCTAGGGCTACTTGAAGAGGAAACAAACCATAGGGACAAAACTGAGAACTACTTTTTTTTGTCAAGTTTCAAATAGCTACTACAAACCTTGTTGGATTTAGAGTTCCAAATTCATCTATCTATATAGGAGAGAACACAGTGAAACCTAAATATAAGAACTGCTACTGTAGACGAACGCTTAAACCTAGAAGAACATAATTTGGTGAGCCAAGTGGGATTTGTGTACTTGTCATTACCATCACGTATCATCAAGATTAAGTGAAAAAATATTTGCTGGTATTTCGGAAACTCGTAATTTCTTGGGAGATTGGCAACCCCTTTCAATGAAAGTGCTTTTCCACTGTCTCTGCTTATGGCTACGTGAAGAGGAAACAAATCATAGAGACAAAACGGAGAACTCCTTTATTTTGTCAAGTTTCAAAGAGCTACTACAAACCATGTTGGATTTAGCTTTCCAAATTCATCTATCTATATAGGAGAGAACAGAGGGAAACCTAAAAATATAATCTGCTGCTGTAAACGAACGCTTCAACCTAGAAGAACATAATTTGGTGAGTCAAGTGGGATTTGTGTACCGATCATTACCAACAAGTATCATCAAGATTGGGTGAAAAAGTCTTTGATGGTTTTTCAGAAACTCGTTATTTCTTAGAAGCTTGGCAACCCCTCTCAATGAAAGTGCTTTTCCACAGTCTGTGCCTAGGGCTCTTGAAGAGGAAACAAACCATAGAGGAAAAACTGAGAACTCCTTTATTTTATCAAGTTTCAAAAAGCTACTAGAAACCATTTTGGATTTAGAGTTCCAAATTCATCTATCTATATAGGAGAGAACAGAGGGAACCCTAAAAATATAATCTGCTACTGTAAACGAACGATTCAACCTAGAAGAACAAAATTTGTTGAGTCAAGTGGGATTTGTCTACCGATCATTACCACCAAGTATCCTCAAGATTGGGTGAAAAAATATTTGCTTGTATTTCGGACACTCGTTAATGCTTGGAAGCTTGGCAACCCCTTTCAATGAAAGTGCTTTTCCACAGTCTGTGCCTAGGGCTCCTTGAAGAGGAAACAAACCATAGAGACAAAACTGAGAACTACTTTATTTTTTCAAGTTTCATAGAGCTACTACAAACCATGTTGGATTTAGAGTTCCAAATTCATCTATCTATATAGGAGAGAATAGAGTGAAACCTAAATTAAAAACTGCTGCTGTAGAAGAACGCTTAAACCTAGAAGAACAAAATTTGGTGAGTCAAGTGGGATTTGTGCACTGCTCATTACCACCAAGTATCATCAAGATTGGGTGAAAAAATGTTTGCTGGAATTACAGAAACTTTTTATTTCTTAGAAGCTTGGCAACCCCTCTCAATGAAAGTGCTTTTCCGCAGTCTCTGCTTAGGGCTAATTGAAGAGGAATCAATCCATAGACAAAAAACTGAGAACTACTTTATTTTGTCAACTTACAAAGAGCTACTACAAATCATGTTGAATTTAGAGTTCCAAATTCATCTATCTATACAGGAGAGAACAGAGTGAAACCTAAATATAATAACTACTACGGTAGACGAACGCTTCAACCTAGAAGAACAAAATTTGGTGAGCCACGTGGGATTTTTGTACTGATCATTACCACCTAGTATCATCAAGATTGGGTGAAAAAATATTTGCTGGTATTTCGGAAACTCGTTATTTCTTAGAAGCTTGGCAACCCCTCTCAATGAAAGTACTTTTCAAAGTCTGTGCCTAGGGATACTTGAAGAGGAAATAAACCATTGAGACAAAACTGAAAACTTACTTATTTTGTCAAGTTTCAAAGAGCTACTACAAACCATGTTGGATTTAGAGTTCCAAATTCATCTATCTATATTGGAGAGAACAGAGTGAAACCTAAAAATAAAAACTGCTACTATAAACGAGCGATTCAACCTAGGAGAACAAAATTTGGTGAGCCAAGTGGGATTTGTGTACTTGTCATTACCACTACGTATCATCAACATTGGTTGAATAAATATTTGCTGGTATTTAGGAAACTCATAATTTCTTGAAAGCTTGGCAACCCCTTTCAATGAAAGTGCTTTAACACAGTCTCAGCTTAGGGCTACATTAAGCGGAAACAAATCATAGAGACAAAACTGGGAACTCCTTTATTTTTTAAAGTTTCAAAGAGCTATTACACACCATGTTGGATTTAGATTTCCAAATTCATCTATCTTTATAGGACACAACAGAGTGAAAAATAAAAATAAAAACTGATACTGTAAACGAACACTTCAACCTAGAAGAACAAACGTTGGTGAGCCAAGTGGGATTTGTGTACTGATCATTACCAGAAAGTATCATCAAGATTGGGTGAAAAAATATTTGCTGGTATTTCGGAAACTGGTTATTTCTTAGAAGCTTGGCAACCCCTCTCAATTAAAGTGCTTTTCCACAGTCTGTGCCTAGGGCTACTTGAAGAGGAAACAAACCATAGAGAAAAAACTGAGAACTCCTTTATTTTGTCAAGTTTCAAAGAGCTACTACAAACCATGTTTGATTTAGAGTTCCAAATTCATCTATCTATATAGAGAGAACAGAGTGAAACCTAAATATAAAAACTGCTACTGTAGACGAACGCTTCAAACTAGAAGAACAAAATTTGGTGAGCCAAGTGGGATTTCTGTACTGATCATTACCACCTAGTATCATCAAGATTGGGTGAAAAAATATTTGCTGGTATTTCGGAAACTCTTTATTTCTTAGAAGCTTGGCAACCCCTCTCAATGAAAGTACTTTCCAAAGTCTGTGCCTGGGGCTACATGAAGAGGAAACAAACCAAAGAGACAAAACTGAAGACTTCCTTATTTTGTCAGGTTTCATAGAGCTACTACAAACCATGTTGGATTTAGAGTTCCAAATTCATCTATATATATAGGAGAGAACAGCGGGAAACCTAAATATAAAAACTGCTACTGTAGACGAACGCTTCAACCTAGAAGAACACAATTTGTTGAGCCAAGTGGGATTTAAGTACTGATTATTTCCACCACGCATCATTAAGATTGGGTGAAAAAATATTTGCTGGTATTTCCGAAACTCGTTATTTCTTAGAAGCTTGGCAACACCTCTCAATGAAAGTGCTTTTCGACAGTCTGTGCCTAGGGCTACTTGAAGAGGAAACAAACCATAGAGACAAAACTGAGAACTCGTTTATTTTCTCAAGTTTCAAAGAGATACTACAAACCATGTTGAATTTATAGTTCCAAATTCATCTATCTATATAAAGAGAACAGAGTGAAACCTAAAAATAAAAACTGCTACTGTAAACTAACGCTTCAACCTAGAAGAACATAATTTTGTGAGCCAAGTGGGATTTGTGTACCGATCTTTCCACCACTTATCATTAAGATTGGGTGAAAAAATATTTGCTGGTATTTCGGAAACTCGGAATTTCCTGGAAGCTTGGCAACCCCTTTCAATGAAAGTGCTTTTTAACAGTCTCTGCTTAAGGCTACTTGAAGAGGAAACAAATCATAGAGACAAAACTGAGAACTACATTTTTGTCAAGTATCATAGAGCTACTACAATCCATGTTGGATTTAGAGTTCCAAATTCATCTATCTATATAGGAGAGAACAGAGGGAACCCTAAAAATATAAACTGCTACTGTAAACGAACGCTTCAAACTAGAAGAACAAAATTTGGTGAGTCAAGTGGGATTTGTGTACTTGTCATTACCACCACGTATCATCAACTTTGGGTGAAAAAATATTTGCTGGTATTTCGGAAACTCGTTATTTCTTAGAAGCTTGGCAACCCCTCTCAATGAAAGTACTTTTCAAAGTCTGTGCCTAGGGATACTTTAAGAGGAAATAAACCATAGAGACAAAACTGAAAACTTACTTATTTTGTCAAGTTTCAAAGAGCTACTACAAACCATGTTGGATTTAGAGTTCCAAATTCATCTATGTATATTGGAGAGAACAGAGTGGAACCTAAAAATAAAAACTGCTACTGTAAAAGAACGCTTCAACCTAGAAGAACAAACTTTGGTGAGCCAAGTGGGATTTGTGTACTGATCATTACCACCAAGTATCATCAAGAGTGGGTGAAAAAATATTTGCTGGTGTTCGGAAACTCGTTATTTCTTACAAGATTTGCAACCCCTCTCAATTAAACTGCTTTTCCACAGTCTGTGCCTAGGGCTACTTGAAGAGGAAACAAACAATAGAGACAAAACTGAGAACTCCTTTATTTTGTCAAGATTCAAAGAGCTACTACAAACCATGTTGGATTTAGAGTTCCAAATTCATCTATCTTTATAGGAGAGAACAGTGTGAAACCTAAAAATAAAAACTGCTACTGTAAACGAACGCTTCAACCTAGAAGAACAAACTTTTTTGAGCCAAGTGGGATTTGTGTACTGATCAATACCACCAAGTATCATCAATATTGGGTGAAAAGATATTTGCTGGTGTTTGGAAACTCGTTATTTCTTAGAAGCTTGGCAACCCCTCTCAATTAAAGTGCTTTTCCACAGTCTGTGCCTAGGGCTACTTGAAGAGGAAACAAAGCATAGAGAAAAAACTGAGAACTCCTTTATTTTGTTAAGTTCCAAAAAGCTACTACAAAAAATGTTGGATTTAAAGTTCCAAATTCATCTATCTATATAGGAGAGAACAGAGTGACACCTAAAAGTAAAAACTGCTACTGTAGACGAACGCTTAAACCTAGAGGAACAAAATTTGGTGAGCCAAGTGGGTTTTGTGTACTGATCATTACCACCAAGTATCATCAAGATTGGGTGAAGAAATATATGCTGGAATTACAGAAACTCGTTATTTCTTAGAAGCTTGGAAACCCCTCTCAATGAAAGTGCTTTTCCGCAGTATCTGCTTAGGGTTATTGAAATGGAAACAATCCATAGAGAAAAAACTGAGAACTATTTTATTTTGTCAAGTTTCAAAGAGCTACTACAAACCATGTTGAATTTAGAGTTCCAAATTCATCTATCTATATAGGAGAGAATAGAGGGAAACCTAAATATAAAAACTGCTACTATAGACGAACGCTTCAACCTAGAAGAACACAATTTGGTGAGCCAAGTGGGATTTGTGTACTTGTCATTACCACCACGTATCATCAAGATTGGGTGAAAAAAATATTTGCTGGTGTTTCGGAAACTCGTAATTTCTTGGAAGCCTGCCAACCCCTTTCAATGAAAGTGCTTTTCCACAGCCTCTGCTTAGGGCTATTGAAGAGGAAACAAATCATAGGGACAAAACTGAGAACTCCTTTATTTTATCAAGTTCAAAAAGCTACTTGAAACCATGTTGGATTTAGAGTTCCAAATTCATCTATCTATATATGAGAGAACAGAGGGAAACCTAACAATATAAACTACTACTGTAAACGAACGCTTCAACCTAGAAGAACAAAATTTGGTGAGTCAAGTGGGATTTGTGTACCGATCATTACCACTAAGTATCATCAAGATTGGGTGAAAAAATATTTGCTTGTATTTCGGACACTCGTTAATGCTTGGAAGCTTGGCAACCCCTTTCAATGAAAGTGCTTTTCCACAGTCTGTGCCTTGGGCTACTTGAAGAGGAAACAACCCATAGAGAAAAAACTGAGAACTCCTTTATTTTGTCAAGTTTCAAAAAGCTACTACAAACCATGTTGGATTTAGAGTTCCAAATTCATCTATCTATATTGGAGAGAACAGAGTGAAACCTAAAATTAAAAACTGCTACTGTAAACGAGCCCTTCAAACTAGAAGAACAAAATTTGGTGAGCCAAGTGGGATTTGTGTATTTGTCATTACCACCACATATCATCAACATTTCTTGAAAAATATTTGCTGCTCTTTCGGAAACTCATAATTTCTTGGAAGCTTGGCAACCCCTTTCAATGAAAGTGCTTTCCCACAGTCTTTGCTTAGGGCTACATGAAGCGGAAACAATTCATAGAGACAAACTGAGAACTCCTTTATTTTGTCAAGTTTCAAAGAGCTATTACACACCATGTTGGATTTTGAGTTCCAAATTCATCTATCTTTATAGGAGAGAACAGAGTGAAACCCAAAAATAAAAACTGCTACTGTAAACGAACGCTTCAACCTAGAAGAACAAACTTTGGTGAGCCAAGTGGGATTTGTGTACTGATCATTACCACTAAGTATCATCAAGATTGGGTGAAAAAATATTTGCTGGTATTTCGGAAACTCGTTATTTCTTAGAAGCTTGGGAACCCCTCTCAATTAAACTGCTTTTCCACAGTCTGTGCCTAGAGCTACTTGCAGAGGAAACAAACCATACAGAAAAAACTGAGAACTCCTTTATTTTGTCAAGTTTCAAAGAGCTACTACACCATGTTGGATTTAGAGTTCCAAATTCATCTATCTATATAGGAGAGAACAGAGTGAAACCTAAATATAAAAACTGCTACTGTAGACGAACGCTTCAACCTAGAAGAAGAAAATTTGGTGAGCCAAGTGGCATTTCTGTACAGATCATTACCACCTAGTATCATCAAGATTGGTTGAAAAAATATTTGCTGGTATTTCGGAAAATCGTTATTTCTTAGAAGCTTGGCAAACCCTCTCAATGAAAGTGCTTTTCCACAGTCTGTGCCTAGGCCTACTTGAAGAGAAAACAAACCATAGAGACAAAACTGAGAACTCCTTTATTTTGTCAAGTTTCAAAGAGCTATTACAAACCATGTTGGATTTAGAGTTCCAAATTCATCTATCTATATAGGAGAGAACAGAGGGAACCCTAAAAATATAATCTGCTACTGTAAACGAACGCTTCAATCTAGAAGAACAAAATTTGGTGAGTCAAGTGGGATTTGTCTACCGATCATTACCACCAAGTATCTTCAAGATTGGGTGAAAAAATATTTGCTTGTATTTCGGACACTCGTTAATGCTTGGAAGCTTGGCAACCTCTTTCAATGAAAGTGCTTTTCCACAGTCTGTGCCTAGGGCTCCTTGAAGAGGAAACAAACCCTAGAGACAAAACTGAGAACTACTTTATTTTTTCAAGTTTCATAGAGCTACTACAAACCATATTGGATTTAGAGTTCCAAATTCATCTATCTATATAGGAGAGACAAGAGTGAAACCTAAATATAAAAACTGCTACTATAGACGAACGCTTCAACCTAGAAGAACACAATTTGGTGAGCCAAGTGGGATTTGTGTACTTGTCATTACCACCACGTATCATCAAGATTGTGTGAAAAAATTATTTGCTGGTATTTCGGAAACTCGTAATTTCTTGGAAGCTTGGCAACCCCTTTCAATGAAAGTGCTTTTCCACAGCCTCTGCTTAGGGCTATTGAAGAGGAAACAAATCATAGGGACAAAACTGAGAACTCCTTTATTTTATCAATTTTCATAAAGCTACTAGAAACCATGTTGGATTTAGAGTTCCAAATTCATCTATCTATATAGGAGAGAACAGAGGGAACCCTAAAAATATAATCTGCTACTGTAAACGAACGCTTCAACCTAGAAGAACAAAATTTGGTGAGTCAAGTGGGATTTGTCTACCGATCATTACCACCAAGTATCCTCAAGATTGGGTGAAAAAATATTTGCTTGTATTTCGGACACTCGTTAATGCTTGGAAGTTTGGCAACCCCTTTCAATGAAAGTGCTTTACCACAGTCTGTGCCTAGGGCTCCTTGAAGAGGAAACAAACCATAGAGACAAAACTGAGAACTACTTTATTTTTTCAAGTTTCATAGAGCTACTACAAACCATGTTGGATTTAGAGTTCCAAATTCATCTATCTATATAGGAGAGAATAGAGTGAAACCTAAATTAAAAACTGCTACTGTAGAAGTACGCTTAAACCTAGAAAAAAAATTTTGATGAGTCAAGTGGGATTTGTGCACTGATCATTACCACCAAGTATCATCAAGATTGGGTGAAAAAATATTTGCTGGAATTACAGAAACTCGTTAATTCTTAGAAGCTTGGCAACCCCTCTCAATGAAAGTGCTTTCCGCAGTCTCTGCTTAGGTCTACTTGAAGAGGAAACAATCCATAGACAAAAAACTGAGAACTACTTTATTTTGTCAACTTTCAAAGAGCTACTACAAATCATGTTGAATTTAGAGTTCCAAATTCATCTATCTATAAAGGAGAGAATAGAGGGAAACCAAAATATAAAAACTACTACTGTAGACGAACGCTTCAACCTAGAAGAATAAAATTTGGTGAGCCAAGTGGGATTTGTGTACTGATCATTACCACCATGTATCATGAAGATTGGGTGAAAAAGTATATGCTGGTGTTTCAGAAACTCGTTATTTCTTAGAAGCTTGGCAACCCCTCTCAATGAAAGTGCTTTTCCACAGTCTGTGCCTAGGGCTACTTGAAGAGGAAATAAACCAAAAAAAAAAAAAAATGAGAACTCCTTTATTTTGTCAAGTTTCAAAAAGCTACTACAAACCATGTTGGATTTAGAGTTCCAAATTCATCTATCTATATAGGAGAGAACAGAGTGAAACCTAAAAGTAAAAACTGCTACTGTAAACGAACGCTTCTACCTAGAAGAACACAGTTTGGGGAGCCAAGTGGGATTTGTGTAATTGTCATTACCACCACGTATCATCAAGATTGGGTGAAAAAATATTTGTTGGTATTTCGGAAACTCGTAATTTCTTGGAATCTTGGCAACTCCTTTCAATGAAAGTGCTTTTCCACAGTCTGTGCCTAGGGCTACTTGAAGAGGAAACAAACCATAGAGAAAAAACTGAGAACTCCTTTATTTTGTCAAGTTTCAAAAAGCTACTACAAACCATTTTGGATTTAGAGTTCCAAATTCCACTTTCGATATAGGAGAGAACAGAGTATTACCTTAAAGTAAAACTGCTACTGTAAACGAACGCTTCAACCTAGAAGAACAAAACTTGATGAGCCAAGTGGGATTTGTGTACTTGTCATTACCACCACGTATCATCAAGATTGGGTGAAAAAATATTTGCTGGTATTTCTGAAACTCGTAATTTTTTGGAAGCTTGGCAACCCCTTTCAATGAAAGTGCTTTTCCACAGTCTCTGCTTAGGGCTACTTGAAGAGGAAACAAATCATAGAGACATAACTGAGAACTCCTTTATTTTGTCAAGTTTCAAAGAGCTACTACAAACCATGTTGGATTTAGAGTTCCAAATTCATCTATCTATATAGGAGAGAACAGAGTGAAACCTAAAAGTAAAAACTGCTACTGTAGATGAACGCTTTAACCTAGAAGAACAAAATTTGGTGAGCCAAGTGGGATTTGTGTACTGATCATTACCACCAAGTACCATCAAGATGGGGTGAAAAAATATTTGCTGGATTTACAGAAACTCGTTATTTCTTAGAAGCTTGGAAACCCCTCTCAATGAAAGTGCTTTTCCGCAGTCTCTGCTTAGGGCTACTTGAAAAGGAAACAATCCATAGAGAAAAAACTGAGAACAACTTTATTTTGTCAAGTTTCAAAGAGCTACTACAAACCATGTTGAATTTAGAGTTCCAAATTCATCTATCTATATAGGAGAGAATAGAGGGAAACCTAAATATAAAAACTGCTACTATAGACGAACGCTTCAACCTAGAAGAACACAATTTTGTGAGCCAAGTGGGATTTGTGTACTTGTCATTACCACCACGTATCATCAAGATTGGGTGAAAAAATTATTTGCTGGTATTTCGGAAACTCGTAATTTCTTGGAAGCTTGCCAACCCCTTTCAATGAAAGTGCTTTTCCACAGCCTCTTCTTAGGGCTATTGAAGAGGAAACAAATCATAGGGACAAAACTGAGAACTCCTTTATTTTATCAAGTTTCAAAAAGCTACTAGAAACCATGTTGGATTTAGAGTTCCAAATTCATCTATCTATATAGGAGAGAACAGAGGGAACCCTAAAAATATAATCTGCTACTGTAAACGAACGCGTCTACCTAGAAGAACAAAATTTGGTGAGTCAAGTGGGATTTGTCTACCGATCATTACCACCAAGTATCCTCAAGATTGGGTGAAAAAATATTTGCTTGTATTTCGGACACTCGTTAATGCTTGGAAGTTTGGCAACCCCTTTCAATGAAAGTGCTTTACCACAGTCTGTGCCTAGGGCTCCTTGAAGAGGAAACAAACCATAAAGACAAAACTGAGAACTACTTTATTTTTTCAAGTTTCATAGAGCTACTACAAACCATGTTGGATTTAGAGTTCCAAATTCATCTATCTATATAGGAGAGAATAGAGTGAAACCTAAATTAAAAACTGCTACTGTAGAAGTACGCTTAAACCTAGAAAAAAAATTTTGGTGAGTCAAGTGGGATTTGTGCACTGATCATTACCACCAAGTATCATCAAGATTGGGTGAAAAAATATTTGCTGGAATTACAGAAACTCGTTAATTCTTAGAAGCTTGGCAACCCCTCTCAATGAAAGTGCTTTCCGCAGTCTCTGCTTAGGTCTACTTGAAGACGAAACAATCCATAGACAAAAAACTGAGAACTACTTTATTTTGTCAACTTTCAAAGAGCTACTACAAATCATGTTGAATTTAGAGTTCCAAATTCATCTATCTATAAAGGAGAGAATAGAGGGAAACCAAAATATAAAAACTACTACTGTAGACGAACGCTTCAACCTAGAAGAATAAAATTTGGTGAGCCAAGTGGGATTTGTGTACTGATCATTACCACCATGTATCATGAAGATTGGGTGAAAAAGTATATGCTGGTGTTTCAGAAACTCGTTATTTCTTAGAAGCTTGGCAACCCCTCTCAATGAAAGTGCTTTTCCACAGTCTGTGCCTAGGGCTACTTGAAGAGGAAATAAACCAAAAAAAAAAATGAGAACTCCTTTATTTTGTCAAGTTTCAAAAAGCTACTACAAACCATGTTGGATTTAGTGTTCCAAATTCATCTATCTATATAGGAGAGAACAGAGTGAAACCTAAAAGTAAAAACTGCTACTGTAAACGAACGCTTCTACCTAGAAGAACACAGTTTGGGGAGCCAAGTGGGATTTGTGTAATTGTCATTACCACCACGTATCATCAAGATTGGGTGAAAAAATATTTGTTGGTATTTCGGAAACTCGTAATTTCTTGGAATCTTGGCAACTCCTTTCAATGAAAGTGCTTTTCCACAGTCTGTGCCTAGGGCTACTTGAAGAGAAAACAAACCATAGAGAAAAAACTGAGAACTCCTTTATTTTGTCAAGTTTCAAAAAGCTACTACAAACCATTTTGGATTTAGAGTTCCAAATTCCCCTTTCGATATAGGAGAGAACAGAGTATTACCTTAAAGTAAAACTGCTACTGTAAACGAACGCTTCAACCTAGAAGAACAACACTTGATGAGCCAAGTGGGATTTGTGTACTTGTCATTACCACCACGTATCATCAAGATTGGGTGAAAAAATATTTGCTGGTATTTCTGAAACTCGTAATTTTTTGGAAGCTTGGCAACCCCTTTCAATGAAAGTGCTTTTCCACAGTCTCTGCTTAGGGCTACTTGAAGAGGAAACAAATCATAGAGACATAACTGAGAACTCCTTTATTTTGTCAAGTTTCAAAGAGCTACTACAAACCATGTTGGATTTAGACTTCCAAATTCATCTATCTATATAGGAGAGAACAGAGTGAAACCTAAAAGTAAAAACTGCTACTGTAGACGAACGCTTTAACCAAGAAGAACAAAATTTGGTGAGCCAAGTGGGATTTGTGTACTGATCATTACCACCAAGTATCATCAAGATGGGTGAAAAAATATTTGCTGGATTTACAGAAACTCGTTATTTCTTAGAAGCTTGGAAACCCCTCTCAATGAAAGTGCTTTTCCGCAGTCTCTGCTTAGGGCTACTTGAAAAGGAAACAATCCATAGAGAAAAAACTGAGAACAACTTTATTTTGTCAAGTTTCAAAGAGCTACTACAAACCATGTTGAATTTAGAGTTCCAAATTCATCTATCTATATAGGAGAGAATAGAGGGAAACCTAAATATAAAAACTGCTACTATAGACGAACGCTTCAACCTAGAAGAACACAATTTGGTGAGCCAAGTGGGATTTGTGTACTTGTCATTACCACCACGTATCATCAAGATTGGGTGAAAAAAATATTTGCTGGTATTTCGGAAACTCGTAATTTCTTGGAAGCTTGCCAACCCCTTTCAATGAAAGTGCTTTTCCACAGCCTCTGCTTAGGGCTATTGAAGAGGAAACAAATCATAGGGACAAAATTGAGAACTCCTTTACTTTATCAAGCTTCAAAAAGCTACTAGAAACCATGTTGGATTTAGAGTTCCAAATTCATCTATCTATATAGGAGAGAACAGAGGGAACCCTAAAAATATAATCTGCTACTGTAAACGAACGCTTCAACCTAGAAAAACAAAATTTGGTGAGTCAAGTGGGATTTGTCTACCGATCTTTACCACCAAGTATCCTCAAGATTGGGTGAAAAATATTTGCTTGTATTTCGGACACTCCTTAATGCTTGGAAGCTTGGCAACCCCTTTCAATGAAAATGCTTTTCCATAGTCTGTGCCTAGGGCTCCTTGAAGAGGAAATAAACCATAGAGACAAAACTGAGAACTACTTTATTTTTTCAAGTTTCATAGAGCTACTACAAACCATGTTGGATTTAGAGTTCCAAATTCATCTATCTATATAGGAGAGAATAGAGTGAAACCTAAATTAAAAACTGCTACTGTAGAAGAACGCTTAAACCTAGAAGAACAAAATTTGGTGAGTCAAGTGGGATTTGTGCACTGATCATTACCACCAAGTATCATCAAGATTGGGTGAAAAAATATTTGCTTGTGTTACAGAAACTCGTTATTTCTTAGAAGCTTGGCAACCCCTCTCAATGAAAGTGCTTTTCCGCAGTCTCGGCTTAGGGCTACTTGAAGAGGAAACAATCCATAGACAACAAACTGAGAACTACTTTATTTTGTCAAGTTTCAAAGAGCTACTACAAATCATGTTGAATTTAGAGTTCCAAATTCATCTATCTATATAGGAGATAATAGAGGGAAACATAAATATAAAAACTACTACTGTAGACGAACGCTTCAACCTAGAAGAATAAAATTTGGTGAGCCAAGTGGGATTTGTGTACTGATCATTACCACCAAGTATCATCAAGATTGGGTGAAAAAGTATATGCTGGTGTTTCAGAAACTCGTTATGTCTTAGAAGCTTGGCAACCCCTCTCAATGAAAGTGCTTTTCCACAGTCTGTGCCTAGGGCTACTTGAAGAGGAAATAAACCAAAAAAAAAAAACTGAGAACTTCTTTATTTTGTCAAGTTTCAAAAAGCTACTACAAACCATGTTGGATTTAGAGTTCCAAATTCATCTATCTATATAGGAGAGAACAGAGTGAAACCTAAAAGTAAAAACTGCTATTTTAACGAACGCTTCTACCTAGAAGAACACAGTTTGTTGTGCCAAGTGGGATTTGTGTAATTGTCATTACCACCACGTATCATCAAGATTGGGTGAAAAAATATTTGTTGGTATTTAGAAACTTGTAATTACTTGGAATCTTGGCAACTCCTTTCAATGAAAGTGCTTTTCCACAGTCTGTGCCTAAAGCTACTTGAAGAGGAAACAAATCATAGAGACAAAACTGAGAACTCCTTTATTTTGTCAAGTTTCAAAGAGCTACTACAAACCATGTTGGATTTAGAGATCCAAATTCATCTATCCATAGAGGAGAGAACAAAGTGAAACCTAAGTATAAAAACTGCTACCGAAAACGAACGCTTCAATCTAGAAGAACACAATTTGGTGAGCCAAGTAGGATTTGTGTACCGATCATTACCACCACGTATCATCAAGATTGGCTGAAAAAATATTTGCTGATATATCGGAAGCTCGTTATTTCTTGGAAGCTTGGCAACCCCTTTCAATGAAAGTGCTTTTCCACAGTGTGTGCCTAGAGCTACTTGAAGACGAAACAAACCATAGAGAAAACTGAGAACTACTTTATTTTGTCAAGTTTCAAAGAGCTACTACAAACCATGTTGTCTTCAGAGTTCCAAATTCATCTACCTGTATAGGAGAGAACAGCGTGAAACCTACATATAAAAACTGATACTGTAGACAAACTCTTCAACCTAGAAGAACACAATTTGGTTTGCCAAGTGGGATTTGTGTACTGATCATTACCACCAAGTATCATCAAGATTGGGTGAAAAAATATTTCCTGCTATTTCGGAAACTCGTTATTTCTTAGAACATTGGCAACCCCTCTCAATGAAAGTGCTTCACTACATTCTGTGCCTAGGGCTACTTGAAGAGGAAACAAACCATAGAGACAAAACTGAGAACTACTTTATTTTGTCAAGTTTCAAAGAGCTACTACAAACCATGTTGGATTTAGAGTTCCAAATTCAACTATCTATATAGGAGAGAACAGAGTGAACCTAAATATAAAAACTACTACCGTAAATGAACGCTTCAACCTAGAAGAACAAAATTTGGTGAACCAAGTGAAATTTGTGTACTTGACATTACCACAACGTATCATCAGGATTGGGTGAAAAAATATTTTCTGGTATTTCGCAAACTCGTTATTTCTTAGAAGCTTGGCAACCACTTTCAAAGAAAGTACTTTTCCACAGTCTGTGCCTAGGGCTACTTGAAGAGGAAACAAACCATAGAGACAAAAATGAGAACTCCTTTATTTTGTCAAGTCTCAAAGAGCTACTACAAACCATGTTGGATTTAGAGTTCCAAATTCATCTATCTATATAGGAGAGAACAGAGGGAAACCTAAAAATATAATCTGCTGCTGTAAACGAATGCTTCAACCTAGAAGAACAAAATTTGGTGAGTCAAGTGGGATTTGTGTACCGATCATTACCACCAAGTATCATCAAGATTGGGTGAAAAAGTGTTTGCTGTTTTTCAGAAGCTCGTTATTTCTTAGAAGCTTGGCAACCCCTCTCAATGAAAGTGCATTTCCACAGTCTGTTCCTAGGGCTACTTGAAGAGGAAACAAATCATAGAGACAAAACTGAGAACTCCTTTATTTTGTCAAGTTTCAAGGAGCTACTACAAACTCTGTTGGATTTACAGTTCCAAATTCATCTATCTTTACAGGAGAGAACAGAGTGATTCCTAAATATAAAAACTGCTACTGTAGATGAACGCTTCAACCTAGAGGAACAAAATTTGTTGAGCCAAGTGGGATTTGTGTACTGATCATTACCACCAAGTATCATCAAGATTGGGTGAAAAAGTATTTGCTGGTGTTTCAGAAACTCGTTATTTCTTAGAAGCTTGGCAACCCCTCTCAATGAAAGTGCTTTTCCCCAGTCTCTGCTTAGGGCTACTTGAAAAGAAAACAATCCATAGAGAAAAAACTGAGAACAACTTTATTTTGTCAAGTTTCAAAGAGCTACTACAAACCATGTTGAATTTAGAGTTCCAAATTCATCTATCTATATATAAGAGAATACAGGGAAACGTAAATATAAAAACTGCTACTGTAGACAAACGCTTCAACCTAGAAGAACACAATTTGGTGAGCCAAGTGGGATTTGTGTACTTGTCATTACCACCACGTATCATCAAGATTTGGTGAAAAAAATATTTGCTGGTTCGGAAACTCGTAATTTCTTGGAAGCTTGGCAACCCCTTTCAATGAAAGTGCTTTTCCATGGCCTCTGCTTAGGGCTATTGAAGAGGAAACAAATCATAGGGACAAAACTGAGAACTCCTTTATTTTATAAAGTTTCAAAAAGCTACTAGAAACCATGTTGGATTTTAGAGTTCCACATTCATCTTTCTATATAGGAGAGAACAGAGGGAAACCTAAAAATATAATCTGCTACTGTAAACGAACGCTTCAACCTAGAAGAACAAAATTTGCTGAATCAAGTGAGATTTGCTACCGATCATTACCACCAAGTATCCTCAAGATTCTGTAAAAAAATATTTGCTTGTATTTCGGACACTCGTTAATGCTTGGAAGCTTGGCAACCCCTTTCAATGAAAGTGCTTTTCCACAGTCTGTGCCTAGGGCTACTTGAAGAGGAAACAAACCATGGAGAAAAAACTGACAACTACTTTATTTTTTCAAGTTTCATAGAGCTACTAAAAACCATGTTGGATTTAGAGTTCCAAATTCATCTATCTATATAGGAGAGAACAGAGTGAAACCTAAACTAAAAACTGCTACTGTAGAAGAACGCTTAAACCTAGAAGAACAAAATTTGGTGAGCCAAGTGGGATTTGTGTACTGATCATTACCACCAAGTATAATCAAGATTGGGTGAAAAAATATTTGCTGGAATTACAGAAACTCATTATTTCTTAGAAGCTTGGCAACCCCTCTCAATGAAAGTGCTTTTCCGCAGTCTCTGCTTAGGGCTAAAAGAAGAGGAAACAATCCATAGACAAAAAATGAGAACTACTTTATTCTGTCAAGTTTCAAAGAGCTACTAGAAACCATGTTGAATTTAGAGTTCCAAATTCATCTATCTATATAGGAGAGAATAGATGGAAACCTAAATATAAAAACTACTACTGTAGACGAACGATTCAACCTAGAAGAATAAAATTTGGTGAGCCAAGTGTGATTTGTGTACAGATCATTACCACCACGTATCATCAAGATTGGGTGAAAATGTGTTTGCTGGTGTTTCAGAAACTCGTTATTTCTTAGAAGCTTGGCAACCCCTCTCAATTAAATTGCTTTTCCACAGTCTGTGCCTTTGGCTACTTGAAGAGGAAATAAACCAAAAAAAAAAAAAAAAACTGAGAACTCCTTTATTTTGTCAAGTCTCCAAAAGGTACTACAAACCATGTTGGATTTAGAGTTCCAAATTCATCTATCTATATAGGAGAGAACAGAGTGAAACCTAAAAGTAAAAACTGCTACTGTAGAAGAACGCTTCAACCTAGAAGAACAAAATTTGGTGAGCCATGTGGGATTTGTGTACTTGTCATTCCCACCACGTATCATCAAGATTGGGTGAAAAAAATATTTGCTGGTTTTTCGGAAGTACATTATTTCTTGGAATCTTGGCAACCCCTTTCAATGAAAGTGCTTTTCCACAGTCTGTGCCTAGAGCTACTTGAAGACGAAAGAAACCCTAGAGAAAACTGAGAACTACTTTATTTTGTCAAGTTTCAAAGAGCTACTACAAACCATGTTGTCTTCAGAGTTCCAAATTCGTCTACCTGTATAGGAGAGAACAGCGTGAAACCTACATATAAAAACTGATCCTGTAGACGAACTCTTCAACCTAGAAGAACACAATTTGGTTTGCCAAGTGGGATTTGTGTACTGATCATTACCACCAAGTATCATCAAGATTGGGTGAAAAAATATTTGCTGGTATTTCGGAAACTCATTATTTCTTGGAAGCTTGGCAACCCCTTTCAATGAAAGTGCTTTTCCACAGTCTGTGCCTAGGGCTACTTGAAGAGGAAACAAACCATAGGGACAAAACTGAGAACTCCTTTATTTTGTCAAGTTTCAAAAAGCTACTACAAACCATGTTAAAATTAAAGTTCCAAATTCATCTATTTATATAGGAGAGAACAGAGTGAAATCTAAAAATAAAAACTGCTACTTTAAAAGAACGCTTCAACCTAGAAGAACAAAGTTTGGTGATCCAAGTGGGATTTGTGTACTTGTCATTACCACCACGTATCATCAAGATTGGGTGAATATATATTTGCTGGTATTTCGGAAACTCGTAATTTCTTGGAGGCTTGGCAACCCCTTTAAAAGGAAGTGCTTTTCCACAGTCTCTGCTTGGGGCTACTTGAAGAGGAAACAAACCATAGAAACAAAACGGAGAACTCGGTTATTTTCTCAAGTTTCAAAGAGCTACTACAAACCATGTTGTATTTAGAGTTCGAAATTCATCTCTCTGTATAGGAGAGAACACAGTGAAACCTAAATATAAAAACTGCTAATGTAGACGAACGCTTCAACCTAGAAGAACAAAAATTTGGTGAGCCAAGTAGGATTTGTGTACTTCTCATTACCACCACGTATCATCAAGATTGGTTGAAAAAATATTTGCTGGTATTTCAGAAACTCGTTATTTCTTAGAAGCTTGGCAACCCTTTTCCATGAAAGTCCTTTTCACAGTCTGTGCCTAGGGCTACTTGAAGAGGAAACAAACCATAGAGACAAAACTGAGAACTCCTTTATTTTGTCAAGTTTCAAAGAGCCACTACAAACCATGTTGATTTAGAGTTCCAACTTAATCTATCTATATAGGAGAGAACAGAGGGAAACCTAAATTAAAAACTGCTACTGTAGAAGAACGCTTCAACCTAGAAGAACAAAATCTGGTGAGCCAAGTGGGATTTGCGTACTGATCATTACCACCAAGTATCATCAAGATTGGTTGAAAAAATATTTGCTGGTATTTCGGAAACTCGTTTTTTCTTAGAAGCTTGGCAACCCCTCTCAATGAAAGTGCTTTTCCACAGTCTGTGCCTAGGGCTACTTGAAGAGGAAACAAACCATAGAGACAAAACTGAGAACTCCTTTATTTTGTCAAGTTTCAAAGAGCCACTACAAACCATGTTCGATTTAGAGTTCCAAATTCATCTATCTATAAAGGTGAGAACAGAGTGAAACCAAAAAATAAAAACAGCTACAGTAAACGAACGCTTCAACCGAGAAGAACAAAAATTGGTGAGCCAAGTGGGATTTGTGTACTTGTCATTACCACCAAGTATCATCAAGATTTTTTGAAAAAATATTTGCTGGTATTTGGAAACTCGTAATTTCTTGGAAGCTTGGCAACCCCTTTCAATGAAAGTGCTTTTCCACAGTCTCTGCTTAAGGATACTTGAAGAGGAAACAATTCGTAGAGTCAAAACTAAGAAATACTTTTTTTTGTCAAGATTCGAAGAGCTACTGCACACCATGTTGGATTTAGAGTTCCAAATTCATCTATCTATATAGGAGAGAACAGAGTGAAACCTAAAAATAAATACAGATACTGTAAACGAACGCTTCAACCTAGAAGAACAAAATTTGGTGAGCCAAGTGGGATTTGTGTACTGATCATTACCACCACGTATCATCAAGATT
>NW_027513366.1:89240-158323 GCF_048772815.1 Callospermophilus lateralis | reverse complement strand
GAGGAAACAAACCATAGAGAAAAAACTGAGAACTCCTTTATTTTGTTAAGTTCCAAAAAGCTACTACAAAAAATGTTGGATTTAAAGTTCCAAATTCATCTATCTATATAGGAGAGAACAGAGTGACACCTAAAAGTAAAAACTGCTACTGTAGACGAACGCTTAAACCTAGAGGAACAAAATTTGGTGAGCCAAGTGGGTTTTGTGTACTGATCATTACCACCAAGAATCATCAAGATTGGGTGAAGAAATATTTGCTGGAATTACAGAAACTCGTTATTTCTTAGAAGCTTGGCAACCACTCTCAATGAAAGTGCTTTTCCGCAGTCTCTGCTTAGGGTTATTGAAAAGGAAACAATCCATAGAGAAAAAACTGAGAACTATTTTATTTTGTCAAGTTTCAAAGAGCTACTACAAACCATGTTGAATTTAGAGTTCCAAATTCATCTATCTATATAGGAGAGAATAGAGGGAAACCTAAATATAAAAACTGCTACTATAGACGAACGCTTCAACCTAGAAGAACACAATTTGGTGAGCCAAGTGGGATTTGTGTACTTGTCATTACCACCACGTATCATCAAGATTGGATGAAAAAAATATTTGCTGGTGTTTTGGAAACTCGTAATTTCTTGGAAGCTTGGCAACCCCTTTCAATGAAATTGCTTTTCCACAGCCTCTGCTTAGGGCTATTGAAGAGGAAACAAATCATAGGGACAAAACTGAGAACTCCTTTATTTTATCAAGTTCAAAAAGCTACTAGAAACCATGTTGGATTTAGAGTTCCAAATTCATCTATCTATATAGGAGAGAACAGAGGGAAACCTAACAATATAAACTACTACTGTAAACGAACGCTTCAACCTAGAAGAACAAAATTTGGTGAGTCAAGTGGGATATGTGTACCGATCATTACCACCAAGTATCCTCAAGATTGGGTGAAAAAATATTTGCTTGTATTTCGGACACTCGTTAATGCTTGGAATCTTGGCAACCCCTTTCAATGAAAGTGCTTTTCCACAGTCTGTGCCTAGGGCTCCTTGAAGAGGAAACAAACCATAGAGAAAAAACTGAGAACTCCTTTATTTTGTCAAGTTTCAAAAAGCTACCTCAAACCATGTTGGATTTAGAGTTCCAAATTCATCTATCTATATTGGAGAGAACAGAGTGAAACCTAAAATTAAAAACTGCTACTGTAAACGAGCCCTTTAAACTAGAAGAACAAAATTTGGTGAGCCAAGTGGGATTTGTGTATTTGTCATTACCACCACGTATCATCAACATTTCTTGAAAAAATATTTGCTGCTCTTTCGGAAACTCATAATTTCTTGGAAGCTTGGCAACCCCTTTCAATGAAAGTGCTTTCCCACAGTCTTTGCTTAGGGCTACATGAAGCGGAAACAATTCATAGAGACAAACTGAGAACTCCTTTATTTTGTCAAGTTTCAAAGAGCTATTACACACCATGTTGGATTTTGAGTTCCAAATTCATCTATCTTTATAGGAGAGAACAGAGTGAAACCCAAAAATAAAAACTGCTACTGTAAACGAACGCTTCAACCTAGAAGAACAAACTTTGGTGAGCCAAGTGGGATTTATGTACTGATCATTACCACTAAGTATCATCAAGATTGGGTGAAAAAATATTTGCTGGTATTTCGGAAACTCGTTATTTCTTAGAAGCTTGGCAACCCCTCTCAATTAAACTGCTTTTCCACAGTCTGGGCCTAGAGCTACTTGAAGAGGAAACAAACCATACAGAAAAAACTGAGAACTCCTTTATTTTTTCAAGTTTCAAAGAGCTACTACAAACCATGTTGGATTTAGAGTTCCAAATTCATCTATCTATATAGGAGAGAACAGAGTGAAACCTAAATATAAAAACTGCTACTGTAGACGAACGCTTCAACCTAGAAGAACAAAATTTGGTGAGCCAAGTGGCATTTCTGTACAGATCATTACCACCTAGTATCATCAAGATTGGGTGAAAAAATATTTGCTGGTATTTCGAAAAATTGTTATTTCTTAGAAGCTTGGCAAACCCTCTCAATGAAAGTGCTTTTCCACAGTCTGTGCCTAGGCCTACTTGAAGAGAAAACAAACCATAGAGACAAAACTGAGAACTCCTTTATTTTGTCAATTTTCAAAGAGCTATTACAAACCATGTTGGATTTAGAGTTCCAAATTCATCTATCTATATAGGAGAGAACAGAGGGAACCCTAAAAATATAATCTGCTACTGTAAACGAACGCTTCAACCTAGAAGAACAAAATTTGGTGAGTCAAGTGGGATTTGTCTACCGATCATTACCACCAAGTATCTTCAAGATTGGGTGAAAAAATATTTGCTTGTATTTCGGACACTCGTTAATGCTTGGAAGCTTGGCAACCTCTTTCAATGAAAGTGCTTTTCCACAGTCTGTGCCTAGGGCTCCTTGAAGAGGAAACAAACCCTAGAGACAAAACTGAGAACTACTTTATTTTTTCAAGTTTCATAGAGCTACTACAAACCATATTGGATTTAGAGTTCCAAATTCATCTATCTATATAGGAGAGACAAGAGTGAAACCTAAATATAAAAACTGCTACTATAGACGAACGCTTCAACCTAGAAGAACACAATTTGGTGAGCCAAGTGGGATTTGTGTACTTGTCATTACCACCACGTATCATCAAGATTGTGTGAAAAAATTATATGCTGGTATTTCGGAAACTCGTAATTTCTTGGAAGCTTGGCAACCCCTTTCAATGAAAGTGCTTATCCACAGCCTCTGCTTAGGGCTATTGAAGAGGAAACAAATCATAGGGACAAAACTGAGAACTCCTTTATTTTATCAAGTTTCAAAAAGCTACTAGAAACCATGTTGGATTTAGAGTTCCAAATTCATCTATCTATATAGGAGAGAACAGAGGGAACCCTAAAAATATAATCTGCTACTGTAAACGAACACTTCAACCTAGAAGAACAAAATTTGGTGAGTCAAGTGGTATTTGTCTACCGATCATTACCACCAAGTATCCTCAAGATTGGGTGAAAAAATATTTGCTTGTATTTCGGAAACTCGTTAATGCTTGGAAGTTTGGCAACCCCTTTCAATGAAAGTGCTTTACCACAGTCTGTGCCTAGGGCTCCTTGAAGAGGAAACAAACCATAGAGACAAAACTGAGAACTACTTTATTTTTTCAAGTTTCATAGAGCTACTACAAACCATGTTGGATTTAGAGTTCCAAATTCACCTATCTATATAGGAGAGAATAGAGTGAAACCTAAATTAAAAACTGCTACTGTAGAAGTACGCTTAAACCTAGAAAAAAAATTTTGGTGAGTCAAGTGGGATTTGTGCACTGATCATTACCACCAAGTATCATCAAGATTGGGTGAAAAAATATTTGCTGGATTTACAGAAACTCGTTAATTCTTAGAAGCTTGGCAACCCCTCTCAATGAAAGTGCTTTCCACAGTCTCTGCTTAGGTCTACTTGAAGAGGAAACAATCCATAGACAAAAAACTGAGAACTACTTTATTTTGTCAACTTTCAAAGAGCTACTACAAATCATGTTGAATTTAGAGTTCCAAATTCATCTATCTATAAAGGAGAGAATAGAGGGAAACCAAAATATAAAAAGTACTACTGTAGACGAACGCTTCAACCTAGAAGAATAAAATTTGGTGAGCCAAGTGGGATTTGTGTACTGATCATTACCACCATGTATCATCAAGATTGGGTGAAAAAGTATATGCTGGTGTTTCCGAAACTCGTTATTTCTTAGAAGCTTGGCAACCCCTCTCAATGAAAGTGCTTTTCCACAGTCTGTGCCTAGGGCTACTTGAAGAGGAAATAAACCAAAAAAAAAAAATGAGAACTCCTTTATTTTGTCAAGTTTCAAAAAGCTACTACAAACCATGTTGGATTTAGAGTTCCAAATTCATCTATCTATATAGGAGAGAACAGAGTGAAACCTAAAAGTAAAAACTGCTACTGTAAACGAACGCTTCTACCTAGAAGAACACAGTTTGGGGAGCCAAGTGGGATTTGTGTAATTGTCATTACCACCACGTATCATCAAGATTGGGTGAAAAAATATTTGTTGGTATTTCGGAAACTCGTAATTTCTTGGAATCTTGGCAACTCCTTTCAATGAAAGTGCTTTTCCACAGTCTGTGCCTAGGGCTACTTGAAGAGGAAACAAACCATAGAGAAAAAACTGAGAACTCCTTTATTTTGTCAAGTTTCAAAAAGCTACTACTAACCATTTTGGATTTAGAGTTCCAAATTCCACTTTCGATATAGGAGAGAACAGAGTATTACCTTAAAGTAAAACTGCTACTGTAAACGAACGCTTCAACCTAGAAGAACAAAACTTGATGAGCCAAGTGGGATTTGTGTACTTGTCATTACCACCATGTATCATCAAGATTGGGTGAAAAAATATTTGCTGGTATTTCTGAAACTCGTAATTTTTTGGAAGCTTGGCAACCCCTTTCAATGAAAGTGCTTTTCCACAGTCTCTGCTTAGGGCTACTTGAAGAGGAAACAAATCATAGAGACATAACTGAGAACTCCTTTATTTTGTCAAGTTTCAAAGAGCTACTACAAACCATGTTGGATTTAGAGTTCCAAATTCATCTATCTATATAGGAGAGAACAGAGTGAAACCTAAAAGTAAAAACTGCTACTGTAGACGAACGCTTTAACCTAGAAGAACAAAATTTGGTGAGCCAAGTGGGATTTGTGTACTGATCATAACCACCAAGTATCATCAAGATTGGGTGAAAAAATATTTGCTGGATTTACAGAAACTCGTTATTTTTTAGAAGCTTGGAAACCCCTCTCAATGAAAGTGCTTTTCCGCAGTCTCTGCTTAGGGCTACATGAAAAGGAAACAATCCATAGAGAAAAAACTGAGAACAACTTTATTTTGTCAAGTTTCAAAGAGCTACTACAAACCATGTTGAATTTAGAGTTCCAAATTCATCTATCTATATAGGAGAGAATAGAGGGAAACCTAAATATAAAAACTGCTACTATAGACGAACGCTTCAACCTAGAAGAACACAATTTGGTGAGCCAAGTGGGATTTGTGTACTTGTCATTACCACCACGTATCATCAAGATTGGGTGAAAAAAATATTTGCTGGTATTTCGGAAACTCGTAATTTCTTGGAAGCTTGGTAACCCCTTTCAATGAAAGTGCTTTTCCACAGCCTCTGCTTAGGGCTATTGAAGAGGAAACAAATCATAGGGACAAAACTGAGAACTCCTTTACTTTATCAAGTTTCAAAAAGCTACTAGAAACCATGTTGGATTTAGAGTTCCAAATTCATCTATCTATATAGGAGAGAACAGAGGGAACCCTAAAAATATAATCTGCTACTGTAAACGAACGCTTCAACCTAGAAAAACAAAATTTGGTGAGTCAAGTGGGATTTGTCTACCGATCTTTACCACCAAGTATCCTCAAGATTGGGTGAAAAATATTTGCTTGTATTTCGGACACTCGTTAATGCTTGGAAGCTTGGCAACCCCTTTCAATGAAAGTGCTTTTCCATAGTCTGTGCCTAGGGCTCCTTGAGAGGAAATAAACCATAGAGACAAAACTGAGAACGACTTTATTTTTTCAAGTTTCATAGAGCTACTACAAACCATGTTGGATTTAGAGTTCCAAATTCATCTATCTATATAGGAGAGAATAGAGTGAAACCTAAATTAAAAACTGCTACTGTAGAAGAATGCTTAAACCTAGAAGAACAAAATTTGGTGAGTCAAGTGGGATTTGTGCACTGATCATTACCACCAAGTATCATCAAGATTGGGTGAAAAAATATTTGCTTGAGTTACAGAAACTCGTTATTTCTTAGAAGCTTGGCAACCCCTCTCAATGAAAGTGCTTTTCCACAGTCTCTGCTTAGGGCTACTTGAAGAGGAAACAATCCATAGACAAAAAACTGAGAACTACTTTATTTTGTCAAGTTTCAAAGAGCTACTACAAATCATGTTGAATTTAGAGTTCCAAATTCATCTATCTATATAGGAGATAATAGAGGGAAACATAAATATAAAAACTACTACTGTAGACGAACGCTTCAATCTAGAAGAATAAAATTTGGAGAGCGAAGTGGGATTTGTGTACTGATCATTACCACCAAGTATCATCAAGATTGGGTGAAAAAGTATATGCTGGTGTTTCAGAAACTCGTTATTTCTTAGAAGCTTGGCAACCCCTCTCAAGGAAAGTGCTTTTCCACAGTCTGTGCCTAGGGCTACTTGAAGAGGAAATAAACCAAAAAAAAAAAAAAAACTGAGAACTCCTTTATTTTGTCAAGTTTCAAAAAGCTACTACAAACCATGTTGGATTTAGAGTTCCAAATTCATCTATCTATATAGGAGAGAACAGAGTGAAACCTAAAAGTAAAAACTGCTATTTTAACGAACGCTTATACCTAGAAGAACACAGTTTGTTGTGCCAAGTGGGATTTGTGTAATTGTCATTACCACCACGTATCATCAAGATTGGGTGAAAAAATATTTGTTGGTATTTCAGAAACTCGTAATTTCTTGGAATCTTGGCAACTCCTTTCAATGAAAGTGCTTTTCCACAGTCTGTGCCTAGGGCTACTTGAAGAGGAAACAAATCATAGAGACAAAACTGAGAACTCCTTTATTTTGTCAAGTTTCAAAGAGCTACTACAAACCATGTTGGATTTAGAGATCCAAATTCATCTATCCATAGAGGAGAGAACAAAGTGAAACCTAAGTATAAAAACTGCTACCGAAAACGAACGCTTCAATCTAGAAGAACACAATTTGGTGAGCCAAGTAGGATTTGTGTACCGATCATTACCACCACGTATCATCAAGATTGGCTGAAAAAATATTTGCTGATATTTCGGAAGCTCGTTATTTCTTGGAAGATTGGCAACCCCTTTCAATGAAAGTGCTTTTCCACAGTGTATGCCTAGAGCTACTTGAAGACGAAACAAACCATAGAGAAAACTGAGAACTACTTTATTTTGTCAAGTTTCAAAGAGCTACTACAAACCATGTTGTCTTCAGAGTTCCAAATTCATCTACCTGTATAGGAGAGAACAGCGTGAAACCTACATATAAAAACTGATACTGTAGACGAATTCTTCAACCTAGAAGAACACAATTTGGTTTGCCAAGTGGGATTTGTGTACTGATCATTACCACCAAGTATCATCAAGATTGGGTGAAAAAGTGTTTGCTGTTGTTTCAGAAGCTCGTTATTTCTTAGAAGCTTGGAAACCCCTCTCAATGAAAGTGCTTTTCCACATTCTGTTCCTAGGGCTACTTGAAGAGGAAACAAACCATAGAGACAAAACTGAGAACTACTTTATTTTGTCAAGTTTCAAGGAGCTACTACAAACTCTGTTGGATTTACAGTTCCAAATTCATCTATCTTTACAGGAGAGAACAGAGTGATTCCTAAATATAAAAACTGCTACTGTAGACGAACGCTTCAACCTAGAGGAACAAAATTTGTTGAGCCAAGTGGGATTTGTTTACTGATCATTACCACCAAGTATCATCAAGATTGGGTGAAAAACTATTTGCTGGTGTTTCAGAAACTCGTTATTTCTTAGAAGCTTGGCAACCCCTCTCAATGAAAGTGCTTTTCCCCAGTCTCTGCTTAGGGCTACTTGAAAAGAAAACAATCCATAGAGAAAAAACTGAGAACAACTTTATTTTGTCAAGTTTCAAAGAGCTACTACAAACCATGTTGAATTTAGAGTTCTAAATTCATCTATCTATATAGGAGAGAATAGAGGGAAACGTAAATATAAAAACTGCTACTGTAGACAAACGCTTCAACCTAGAAGAACACAATTTGGTGAGCCAAGTGGGATTTGTGTACTTGTCATTACCACCACGTATCATCAAGATTTGGTGAAAAAAATATTTGCTGGTTCGGAAACTGGTAATTTCTTGGAAGCTTGGCAACCCCTTTCAATGAAAGTGCTTTTCCATGGCCTCTGCTTAGGGCTATTGAAGAGGAAACAAATCATAGGGACAAAACTGAGAACTCCTTTATTTTATAAAGTTTCAAAAAGCTACTAGAAACCATGTTGGATTTAGAGTTCCACATTCATCTTTCTATATAGGAGAGAACAGAGGGAAACCTAAAAATATAATCTGCTACTGTAAACGAACGCTTCAACCTAGAAGAACAAAATTTGCTGAATCAAGTGGGATTTGCTACCGATCATTACCACAAAGTATCCTCAAGATTCTGTGAAAAAATATTTGCTTGTATTTCGGACACTCGTTAATGCTTGGAAGCTTGGCAACCCCTTTCAATGAAAGTGCTTTTCCACAGTCTGTTCCTAGGGCTACTTGAAGAGGAAACAAACCATGGAGAAAAAACTGAGAACTACTTTATTTTTTCAAGTTTCATAGAGCTACTAAAAACCATGTTGGATTTAGAGTTCCAAATTCATCTATCTATATAGGAGAGAACAGAGTGAAACCTAAACTAAAAACTGCTACTGTAGAAGAACGCTTAAACCTAGAAGAACAAAATTTGGTGAGCCAAGTGGGATTCGTGTACTGATCATTACCACCAAGTATAATCAAGATTGGGTGAAAAAATATTTGCTGGAATTACAGAAATTCATTATTTCTTAGAAGCTTGGCAACCCCTCTCAATGATATTGCTTTTCCGCAGTCTCTGCTTAGGGCTAAAAGAAGAGGAAACAATCCATAGACAAAAAAATGAGAACTACTTAATTCTGTCAAGTTTCAAAGAGCTACTACAAACCATGTTGAATTTAGAGTTCCAAATTCATCTATCTATATAGGAGAGAATAGAGGGAAACCTAAATATAAAAACTACTACTGTAGACCAACGATTCAACTTAGAAGAATAAAATTTGGTGAGCCAAGTGTGATTTGTGTACAGATCATTACCACCACGTATCATCAAGATTGGGTGAAAAAGTGTATGCTGGTGTTTCAGAAACTCGTTATTTCTTAGAAGCTTGGCAACCCCTCTCAATTAAAGTGCTTTTCCACAGTCTGTGCCTATGGCTACTTGAAGAGGAAGTAAACCAAAAAAAAAAAAAAAAAAACTGAGAACTCCTTTATTTTGTCAAGTTTCCAAAAGGTACTACAAACCATGTTGGATTTAGAGTTCCAAATTCATCTATCTTTATAGGAGAGAACAGAGTGAAACCTAAAAGTAAAAACTGCTACTGTAAACGAACGCTTCAACCTAGAAGAACAAAATTTGGTGAGCCATGTGGGATTTGTGTACTTGTCATTCCCACCACGTATCATCAAGATTGGGTGAAAAAAATATTTGCTGGTTTTTCGGAAGTACCTTATTTCTTGGAATCTTGGCAACCCCTTTCAATGAAAGTGCTTTTCCACAGTCTGTGCCTAGAGCTACTTGAAGACGAAAGAAACCCTAGAGAAAACTGAGAACTACTTTATTTTGTCAAGTTTCAAAGAGCTACTACAAACCATGTTGTCTTCAGAGTTCCAAATTCGTCTACCTGTATAGGAGAGAACAGCGTGAAACCTACATATAAAAACTGATACTGTAGACGAACTCTTCAACCTAGAAGAACACAATTTGGTTTGCCAAGTGGGATTTGTGTACTGATCATTACCACCAAGTATCATCAAGATTGGGTGAAAAAATATTAGCTGGTATTTCGGAAACTCGTTATTTCTTGGAAGCTTGGCAACCCCTTTCAATGAAAGTGCTTTTCCACAGTCTGTGCCTAGGGCTACTTGAAGAGGAAACAAACCATAGGGACAAAACTGAGAACTCCTTTATTTTGTCAAGTTTCAAAGAGCTACTACAAACCATGTTAAAATTAAAGTTCCAAATTCATCTATTTATATAGGAGAGAACAGAGTGAAATCAAAAAATAAAAACTGCTACTTTAAAAGAACGCTTCAACCTAGAAGAACAAAGTTTGGGATCCAAGTGGGATTTGTGTACTTGTCATTACCACCACGTATCATCAAGATTGGGTGAATATATATTTGCTGGTATTTCGGAAACTCGTAATTTCTTGGAGGCTTGGCAACCCCTTTCAAAGGAAGTGCTTTTCCACAGTCTCTGCTTGGGGCTACTTGAAGAGGAAACAAACCATAGAAACAAAACGGAGAACTCGGTTATTTTCTCAAGTTTCAAAGAGCTACTACAAACCATGTTGTATTTAGAGTTCGAAATTCATCTCTCTGTATAGGAGAGAACACAGTGAAACCTAAATATAAAAACTGCTAATGTAGACGAACGCTTCAACCTAGAAGAACAAAATTTGGTGAGCCAAGTAGGATTTGTGTACTTCTCATTACCACCACGTATCATCAAGATTGGTTGAAAAAATATTTCCTGGTATTTCGGAAACTCGTTATTTCTTAGAAGCTTGGCAACCCCTTTCCATGAAAGTCCTTTTCACAGTCTGTGCCTAGGGCTACTTGAAGAGGAAACAAACCATAGAGACAAAACTGAGAACTCCTTTATTTTGTCAAGTTTCAAAGAGCCACTACAAACCATGTTGATTTAGAGTTCCAACTTAATCTATCTATATAGGAGAGAACAGAGGGAAACCTAAATTAAAAACTGCTACTGTAGAAGAACGCTTCAACCTAGAAGAACAAAATCTGGTGAGCCAAGTGGGATTTGCGTACTGATCATTACCACCAAGTATCATCAAGATTGGTTGAAAAAATATTTGCTGGTATTTCGGAAACTCGTTTTTTCTTAGAAGCTTGGCAACCCCTCTCAATGAAAGTGCTTTTGCACAGTCTGTGCCTAGGGCTACTTGAAGAGGAAACAAACCATAGAGACAAAACTGAGAACTCCTTTATTTTGTCAAGTTTCAAAGAGCCACTACAAACCATGTTCGATTTAGAGTTCAAATTCATCTATCTATAAAGGTGAGAACAGAGTGAAACCAAAAAATAAAAACAGCTACAGTAAACGAACGCTTCAACCGAGAAGAACAAAAATTGGTGAGCCAAGTGGGATTTGTGTACTTGTCATTACCACCAAGTATCATCAAGATTGGTTGAAAAAATATTTGCTGGTATTTTGGAAACTCGTAATTTCTTGGAAGCTTGGCAACCCCTTTCAATGAAAGTGCTTTTCCACAGTCTCTGCTTAAGGATACTTGAAGAGGAAACAATTCGTAGAGTCAAAACTAAGAAATACTTTTTTTGTCAAGTTCGAAGAGCTACTGCAAACCATGTTGGATTTAGAGTTCCAAATTCATCTATCTATATAGGAGAGAACAGAGTGAAACCTAAAAATAAATACTGATACTGTAAACGAACGCTTCAACCTAGAAGAACAAAATTTGGTGAGCCAAGTGGGATTTGTGTACTGATCATTACCACCAAGTATCATCAAGATTGGGGGAAAAATATTTGCTGGTATTTCAGAAACTCGTTATTTCTTAGAAGCTTGGCAACCCCTCTCAATGAAAGTGCTTTTGCACAGTCTGTGCCTAGGGCTACTTGAAGAGGAAACAAACCATAGAGACAAAACTGAGAACTCCTTTATTTTGTCAAGTTTCAAAGAGCCACTACAAACCATGTTCGATTTAGAGTTCCAAATTCATCAATCTATAAAGGTGAGAACAGAGTGAAACCAAAAAATAAAAACAGCTACAGTAAACGAACGCTTCAACCGAGAAGAACAAAAATTGGTGAGCCAAGTGGGATTTGTGTACTGATCATTTCCACCAAGTATCATCAAGATTGGGTGAAAAAATATTTGCTGGTATTTTGGAAACTCGTAATTTCTTGGAAGCTTGGCAACCCCTTTCAATGAAAGTGCTTTTCCACAGTCTCTGCTTAAGGATACTTGAAGAGGAAACAATCCGTAGAGTCAAAACTAAGAAATACTGTTTTTTGTCAAGATTCGAAGAGCTACTGCAAACCATGTTGGATTTAGAGTTCCAAATTCATCTATCTATATAGGAGAGAACAGAGTGAAACCTAAAAATAAATACTGATACTGTAAACGAACGCTTCAACCTAGAAGAACAAAATTTGGTGAGCCAAGTGGGATTTGTGTACTGATCATTACCACCAAGTATCATCAAGATTGGGGGAAAAATATTTGCTGGTATTTCAGAAACTCGTTATTTCTTAGAAGCTTGGCAACCCCTCTCAATGAAAGTGCTTTGCACAGTCTGTGCCTAGGGCTACTTGAAGAGGAAACAAACCATAGAGACAAAACTGAGAACTCCTTTATTTTGTCAAGTTTCAAAGAGCCACTACAAACCATGTTCGATTTAGAGTTCCAAATTCATCAATCTATAAAGGTGAGAACAGAGTGAAACCAAAAAATAAAAACAGCTACAGTAAACGAACGCTTCAACCGAGAAGAACAAAAATTGGTGAGCCAAGTGGGATTTGTGTACTGATCATTTCCACCAAGTATCATCAAGATTATGTGAAAAAATATTTGCTGGTATTTTGGAAACTCGTAATTTCTTGGAAGCTTGGCAACCCCTTTCAATGAAAGTGCTTTTCCACAGTCTCTGCTTAAGGATACTTGAAGAGGAAACAATCCGTAGAGTCAAAACTAAGAAATACTTTTTTTTGTCAAGATTCGAAGAGCTACTGCAAACCATGTTGGATTTAGAGTTCCAAATTCATCTATCTATATAGGAGAGAACAGAGTGAAACCTAAAAATAAATACTGATACTGTAAACGAACGCTTCAACCTAGAAGAACAAAATTTGGTGAGCCAAGTGGGATTTGTGTACTGATCATTACCACCACGTATCATCAAGATTGGGTGAAAAAATATTTGCTGGTATTTCGGAAACTCGTTATTTCTTAGAAGCTTGGCAACCCCTTTCCATGAAATTCCTTTTCACAGTCTGCGCCTAAGGCTACTTGAAGGGGAAACAAACCATAGAGACAAAACTGAGAACTCCTTTATTTTGTCAAGTTTCAAAGATCTACTACAAACCAGGTATGATTTAGAGTTCCAAAATCATCTGTCTATATAGGAGATACCAGAGTGAACCCCAAATATAAAAACTGCCGCTGTACACGAACGCTTCAACCTAGAAGAAGAAAATTTGGTGAGCCAAGTGGGATTTCTGTACTGATCATTACCACCACGTATCATCAAGATTGGGTGAAAAAATATTTGCTGGTATTTCGGAAACTCGTTATTTCTTAGAAGCTTGGTTACAAATCTCAATGAAAGTCCATTTCACAGTCTGTGCCTATGGCTACTTGAAGAGGAAACAAACCATAGAGACAAAACTGAGAACTCCTTTATTTTGTCAAGTTTCAAAAAGCTACTAGAACCATGTTGGATTTAGAGTTCCAAATTCATCTATCTATATAGCAGAGAACAGAGTGAAACCTAAAAGTAAAAACTGCTACTGTAAACGAAGGCTTAAACCTAGAAGAACAAAATTTGGTGAGCCAAGTTGGATTTGTCTACTGATCATTACCACAAAGTATGATCAAGATTGGCTAAAAAATATTTCCTGGTATTTCGGAAACTCGTGATTTCTTGGAAGCTTTGCAACCCCTTTTCAAATAAAGTGCTTTCCACAGTCTGTGTCTAGGGCTACTTGAAGAGGAAAAAAACCTTATAGTCAAAACTGAGAACTCCTTTATTTTTTCAAGTTTCCAAAAGCTACTAAAAACCATGTTGGATTAAGAGTTCCAAATTCATCAATCATATAGGAGAGAACAGAGTGAAACCTAAATATAAAAACTGCTACTGTAGACGAATGCTTCAACCTAGAAGAACAAAATTTGGTGAGCCATGTGGGATATGTGTACCGATCATTACCACCAAGTATCATCAAGATTGGGTGAAAAAATATTTGCTGGTATTTCGGAAACTCGTTATTTCTTGGAAGCTTGGCAACCCCTTTCAATGAATGTGCTTTTCCACAGTCTGTGCCTAGGGCTATTTGAAGAGGAAACAAACCATAGGGACAAAACTGAGAACTCCTTTATTTTGTCAAGTTTCAAAGAGCTACTACAAACCATGTTAAAATTAAAGTTCCAAATTCATCTATTTATATAGGAGAGAACAGAGTGAAATCTAAAAATAAAAACTGCTACTTTAAAAGAACGCTTCAACCTAGAAGAACAAAGTTTGGTGAACCAAGTGGGATTTGTGTACTTGTCATTACCACCACGTATCATCAAGATTGGATGAATAAATATTTGCTGGTATTTCGGAAACTCGTAATTTCTTGGAGGCTTGGCAACCCCTTTCAAAGCAAGTGCTTTTCCACAGTCTCTCCTTGGGGCTACTTGAAGAGGAAACAAACCATAGAAACAAAACGGAGAACTCGGTTATTTTCTCAAGTTTCAAAGAGCTACTACAAACCATGTTGTATTTAGAGTTCGAAATTCATCTCTCTATATAGGAGAGAACACAGTGAAACCTAAATATAAAAACTGCTAATGTAGACGAACGCTTCAACCTAGAAGAACAAAATTTGGTGAGCCAAGTAGGATTTGTGTACTTCTCATTACCACCACGTATCATCAAGATTGGTTGAAAAAATATTTGCTGGTTCGGAAACTGGTAATTTCTTGGAAGCTTGGCAACCCCTTTCAATGAAAGTGCTTTTCCATGGCCTCTGCTTAGGGCTATTGAAGAGGAAACAAATCATAGGGACAAAACTGAGAACTCCTTTATTTTATAAAGTTTCAAAAAGCTACTAGAAACCATGTTGGATTTAGAGTTCCACATTCATCTATCTATATAGGAGAGAACAGAGGGAAACCTAAAAATATAATCTGCTACTGTAAACGAACGCTTGAACCTAGAAGAACAAAATTTGCTGAATCAAGTGGGATTTGCTACCGATCATTACCACCAAGTCTCCTCAAGATTCTGTGAAAAAATATTTGCTTGTATTTCGGACACTCGTTAATGCTTGGAAGCTTGGCAACCCCTTTCAATGAAAGTGCTTTTCCACAGTCTGTGCCTAGGGCTACTTGAAGAGGAAACAAACCATAGAGAAAAAACTGAGAACTACTTTATTTTTTCAAGTTTCATAGAGCTACTAAAAACCATGTTGGATTTAGAGTTCCAAATTCATCTATCTATATAGGAGAGAACAGAGTGAAACCTAAACTAAAAACTGCTACTGTAGAAGAACGCTTAAACCTAGAAGAACAAAATTTGGTGAGCCAAGTGGGATTTGTGTACTGATCATTACCACCAAGTATAATCAAGATTGGGTGAAAAAATATTTGCTGGAATTACAGAAACTCATTATTTCTTAGAAGCTTGGCAACCCCTCTCAATGAAAGTGTTTTTCCGCAGTCTCTGCTTAGGGCTAAAAGAAGAGGAAACAATCCATAGACAAAAAAATGAGAACTACTTTATTCTGTCAAGTTTCAAAGAGCTACTACAAACCATGTTGAATTTAGAGTTCCAAATTCATCTATCTATATAGGAGAGAATAGAGGGAAACCTAAATATAAAAACTACTACTGTAGACGAACGATTCAACCTAGAAGAATAAAATTTGGTGAGCCAAGTGTGATTTGTGTACAGATCATTACCACCACGTATCATCAAGATAGGGTGAAAAAGTGTATGCTGGTGTTTCAGAAACTCGTTTTTTCTTAGAAGCTTGGCAACCCCTCTCAATTAAAGTGCTTTTCCACAGTCTGTGCCTTTGGCTACTTGAAGAGGAAATAAACCAAAAAAAAAAAAAAAAACTGAGAACTCCTTTATTTTGTCAAGTTTCCAAAAGGTACTACAAACCATGTTGGATTTAGAGTTCCAAATTCATCTATCTATATAGGAGAGAACAGAGTGAAACCTAAAAGTAAAAACTGCTACTGTAAACGAACGCTTCAACCTAGAAGAACAAAATTTGGTGAGCCATGTGGGATTTGTGTACTTGTCATTCCCACCACGTATCATCAAGATTGGGTGAAAAAAATATTTGCTGGTTTTTCGGAAGTACGTTATTTCTTGGAATCTTGGCAACCCCTTTCAATGAAAGTGCTTTTCCACAGTCTGTGCCTAGAGCTACTTGAAGACGAAACAAACCCTAGAGAAAACTGAGAACTACTTTATTTTGTCAAGTTTCAAAGAGCTACTACACACCATGTTGTCTTCAGAGTTCCAAATTCGTCTACCTGTATAGGAGAGAACAGCGTGAAACCTACATATAAAAACTGATACTGTAGATGAACTCTTCAACCTAGAAGAACACAATTTGGTTTGATAAGTGGGATTTGTGTACTGATCATTACCACCAAGTATCATCAAGATTGGGTGAAAAAATATTTGCTGGTATTTCGGAAACTCGTTATTTCTTGGAAGCTTGGCAACCCCTTTCAATGAAAGTGCTTTTCCACAGTCTGTGCCTAGGGCTACTTGAAGAGGAAACAAACCATAGGGACAAAACTGAGAACTCCTTTATTTTGTCAAGTTTCAAAGAGCTACTACAAAGCATGTTAAAATTAAAGTTCCAAATTCATCTATTTATATAGGAGAGAACAGAGTGAAATCTAAAAATAAAAACTGCTACTTTAAAAGAACGCTTCAACCTAGAAGAACAAAGTTTGGTGAACCAAGTGGGATTTGTGTACTTGTCATTACCACCACGTATCATCAAGATTGGGTGAATAAATATTTGCTGGTATTTCGGAAACTCGTAATTTCTTGGAGGCTTGGCAAACCCTTTCAAAGGAAGTGCTTTTCCACAGTCTCTGCTTGGGGCTACTTGAAGAGGAAAAAAACCATAGAAACAAAACGGAGAACTCGGTTATTTTCTCAAGATTCAAAGAGCTACTACAAACCATGTTGTATTTAGAGTTCGAAATTCATCTCTCTGCATAGGAGAGAACACAGTGAAACCTAAATATAAAAACTGCTAATGTAGACGAACGCTTCAACCTAGAAGAACAAAATTTGGTGAGCCAAGTGGGATTTGTGTACTGATCATTTCCACCAAGTATCATCAAGATTGGGTGAAAAAATATTTGCTGGTATTTTGGAAACTCGTAATTTCTTGGAAGCTTGGCAACCCCTTTCAATGAAAGTGCTTTTCCACAGTCTCTGCTTAAGGATACTTGAAGAGGAAACAATCCGTAGAGTCAAAACTAAGAAATACTGTTTTTTGTCAAGATTCGAAGAGCTACTGCAAACCATGTTGGATTTAGAGTTCCAAATTCATCTATCTATATAGGAGAGAACAGAGTGAAACCTAAAAATAAATACTGATACTGTAAACGAACGCTTCAACCTAGAAGAACAAAATTTGGTGAGCCAAGTGGGATTTGTGTACTGATCATTACCACCAAGTATCATCAAGATTGGGGGAAAAATATTTGCTGGTATTTCAGAAACTCGTTATTTCTTAGAAGCTTGGCAACCCCTCTCAATGAAAGTGCTTTGCACAGTCTGTGCCTAGGGCTACTTGAAGAGGAAACAAACCATAGAGACAAAACTGAGAACTCCTTTATTTTGTCAAGTTTCAAAGAGCCACTACAAACCATGTTCGATTTAGAGTTCCAAATTCATCAATCTATAAAGGTGAGAACAGAGTGAAACCAAAAAATAAAAACAGCTACAGTAAACGAACGCTTCAACCGAGAAGAACAAAAATTGGTGAGCCAAGTGGGATTTGTGTACTGATCATTTCCACCAAGTATCATCAAGATTGGGTGAAAAAATATTTGCTGGTATTTTGGAAACTCGTAATTTCTTGGAAGCTTGGCAACCCCTTTCAATGAAAGTGCTTTTCCACAGTCTCTGCTTAAGGATACTTGAAGAGGAAACAATCCGTAGAGTCAAAACTAAGAAATACTTTTTTTTGTCAAGATTCGAAGAGCTACTGCAAACCATGTTGGATTTAGAGTTCCAAATTCATCTATCTATATAGGAGAGAACAGAGTGAAACCTAAAAATAAATACTGATACTGTAAACGAACGCTTCAACCTAGAAGAACAAAATTTGGTGAGCCAAGTGGGATTTGTGTACTGATCATTACCACCACGTATCATCAAGATTGGGTGAAAAAATATTTGCTGGTATTTCGGAAACTCGTTATTTCTTAGAAGCTTGGCAACCCCTTTCCATGAAATTCCTTTTCACAGTCTGCGCCTAAGGCTACTTGAAGGGGAAACAAACCATAGAGACAAAACTGAGAACTCCTTTATTTTGTCAAGTTTCAAAGATCTACTACAAACCAGGTATGATTTAGAGTTCCAAAATCATCTGTCTATATAGGAGATACCAGAGTGAACCCCAAATATAAAAACTGCCGCTGTACACGAACGCTTCAACCTAGAAGAAGAAAATTTGGTGAGCCAAGTGGGATTTCTGTACTGATCATTACCACCACGTATCATCAAGATTGGGTGAAAAAATATTTGCTGGTATTTCGGAAACTCGTTATTTCTTAGAAGCTTGGTTACAAATCTCAATGAAAGTCCATTTCACAGTCTGTGCCTATGGCTACTTGAAGAGGAAATAAACCATAGAGACAAAACTGAGAACTCCTTTATTTTGTCAAGTTTCAAAAAGCTACTAGAACCATGTTGGATTTAGAGTTCCAAATTCATCTATCTATATAGCAGAGAACAGAGTGAAACCTAAAAGTAAAAACTGCTACTGTAAACGAAGGCTTAAACCTAGAAGAACAAAATTTGGTGAGCCAAGTTGGATTTGTCTACTGATCATTACCACAAAGTATGATCAAGATTGGCTAAAAAATATTTCCTGGTATTTCGGAAACTCGTGATTTCTTGGAAGCTTTGCAACCCCTTTTCAAATAAAGTGCTTTCCACAGTCTGTGTCTAGGGCTACTTGAAGAGGAAAAAAACCTTATAGTCAAAACTGAGAACTCCTTTATTTTTTCAAGTTTCCAAAAGCTACTAAAAACCATGTTGGATTAAGAGTTCCAAATTCATCAATCATATAGGAGAGAACAGAGTGAAACCTAAATATAAAAACTGCTACTGTAGACGAATGCTTCAACCTAGAAGAACAAAATTTGGTGAGCCATGTGGGATATGTGTACCGATCATTACCACCAAGTATCATCAAGATTGGGTGAAAAAATATTTGCTGGTATTTCGGAAACTCGTTATTTCTTGGAAGCTTGGCAACCCCTTTCAATGAATGTGCTTTTCCACAGTCTGTGCCTAGGGCTACTTGAAGAGGAAACAAACCATAGGGACAAAACTGAGAACTCCTTTATTTTGTCAAGTTTCAAAGAGCTACTACAAACCATGTTAAAATTAAAGTTCCAAATTCATCTATTTATATAGGAGAGAACAGAGTGAAATCTAAAAATAAAAACTGCTACTTTAAAAGAACGCTTCAACCTAGAAGAACAAAGTTTGGTGAACCAAGTGGGATTTGTGTACTTGTCATTACCACCACGTATCATCAAGGTTGGATGAATAAATATTTGCTGGTATTTCGGAAACTCGTAATTTCTTGGAGGCTTGGCAACCCCTTTCAAAGCAAGTGCTTTTCCACAGTCTCTCCTTGGGGCTACTTGAAGAGGAAACAAACCATAGAAACAAAACGGAGAACTCGGTTATTTTCTCAAGTTTCAAAGAGCTACTACAAACCATGTTGTATTTAGAGTTCGAAATTCATCTCTCTATATAGGAGAGAACACAGTGAAACCTAAATATAAAAACTGCTAATGTAGACGAACGCTTCAACCTAGAAGAACAAAATTTGGTGAGCCAAGTAGGATTTGTGTACTTCTCATTACCACCACGTATCATCAAGATTGGTTGAAAAAATATTTGCTGGTTCGGAAACTGGTAATTTCTTGGAAGCTTGGCAACCCCTTTCAATGAAAGTGCTTTTCCATGGCCTCTGCTTAGGGCTATTGAAGAGGAAACAAATCATAGGGACAAAACTGAGAACTCCTTTATTTTATAAAGTTTCAAAAAGCTACTAGAAACCATGTTGGATTTAGAGTTCCACATTCATCTATCTATATAGGAGAGAACAGAGGGAAACCTAAAAATATAATCTGCTACTGTAAACGAACGCTTGAACCTAGAAGAACAAAATTTGCTGAATCAAGTGGGATTTGCTACCGATCATTACCACCAAGTCTCCTCAAGATTCTGTGAAAAAATATTTGCTTGTATTTCGGACACTCGTTAATGCTTGGAAGCTTGGCAACCCCTTTCAATGAAAGTGCTTTTCCACAGTCTGTGCCTAGGGCTACTTGAAGAGGAAACAAACCATAGAGAAAAAACTGAGAACTACTTTATTTTTTCAAGTTTCATAGAGCTACTAAAAACCATGTTGGATTTAGAGTTCCAAATTCATCTATCTATATAGGAGAGAACAGAGTGAAACCTAAACTAAAAACTGCTACTGTAGAAGAACGCTTAAACCTAGAAGAACAAAATTTGGTGAGCCAAGTGGGATTTGTGTACTTATCATTACCACCAAGTATAATCAAGATTGGGTGAAAAAATATTTGCTGGAATTACAGAAACTCATTATTTCTTAGAAGCTTGGCAACCCCTCTCAATGAAAGTGTTTTTCCGCAGTCTCTGCTTAGGGCTAAAAGAAGAGGAAACAATCCATAGACAAAAAAATGAGAACTACTTTATTCTGTCAAGTTTCAAAGAGCTACTACAAACCATGTTGAATTTAGAGTTCCAAATTCATCTATCTATATAGGAGAGAATAGAGGGAAACCTAAATATAAAAACTACTACTGTAGACGAACGATTCAACCTAGAAGAATAAAATTTGGTGAGCCAAGTGTGATTTGTGTACAGATCATTACCACCACGTATCATGAAGACAGGGTGAAAAAGTGTATGCTGGTGTTTCAGAAACTCGTTTTTTCTTAGAAGCTTGGCAACCCCTCTCAATTAAAGTGCTTTTCCACAGTCTGTGCCTTTGGCTACTTGAAGAGGAAATAAACCAAAAAAAAAAAAAAAAAACTGAGAACTCCTTTATTTTGTCAAGTTTCCAAAAGGTACTACAAACCATGTTGGATTTAGAGTTCCAAATTCATCTATCTATATAGGAGAGAACAGAGTGAAACCTAAAAGTAAAAACTGCTACTGTAAACGAACGCTTCAACCTAGAAGAACAAAATTTGGTGAGCCATGTGGGATTTGTGTACTTGTCATTCCCACCACGTATCATCAAGATTGGGTGAAAAAAATATTTGCTGGTTTTTCGGAAGTACGTTATTTCTTGGAATCTTGGCAACCCCTTTCAATGAAAGTGCTTTTCCACAGTCTGTGCCTAGAGCTACTTGAAGACGAAACAAACCCTAGAGAAAACTGAGAACTACTTTATTTTGTCAAGTTTCAAAGAGCTACTACACACCATGTTGTCTTCAGAGTTCCAAATTCGTCTACCTGTATAGGAGAGAACAGCGTGAAACCTACATATAAAAACTTATACTGTAGACGAACTCTTCAACCTAGAAGAACACAATTTGGTTTGATAAGTGGGATTTGTGTACTGATCATTACCACCAAGTATCATCAAGATTGGGTGAAAAAATATTTGCTGGTATTTCGGAAACTCGTTATTTCTTGGAAGCTTGGCAACCCCTTTCAATGAAAGTGCTTTTCCACAGTCTGTGCCTAGGGCTACTTGAAGAGGAAACAAACCATAGGGACAAAACTGAGAACTCCTTTATTTTGTCAAGTTTCAAAGAGCTACTACAAACCATGTTAAAATTAAAGTTCCAAATTCATCTATTTATATAGGAGAGAACAGAGTGAAATCTAAAAATAAAAACTGCTACTTTAAAAGAACGCTTCAACCTAGAAGAACAAAGTTTGGTGAACCAAGTGGGATTTGTGTACTTGTCATTACCACCACGTATCATCAAGATTGGGTGAATAAATATTTGCTGGTATTTCGGAAACTCGTAATTTCTTGGAGGCTTGGCAAACCCTTTCAAAGGAAGTGCTTTTCCACAGTCTCTGCTTGGGGCTACTTGAAGAGGAAACAAACCATAGGAACAAAACGGAGAACTCGGTTATTTTCTCAAGTTTCAAAGAGCTACTACAAACCATGTTGTATTTAGAGTTCGAAATTCATCTCTCTGTATACGAGAGAACACAGTGAAACCTAAATATAAAAACTGCTAATGTAGACGAACGCTTCAACCTAGAGAACAAAATTTGGTGAGCCAAGTAGGATTTGTGTACTTCTCATTACCACCACGTATCATCAAGATTGGTTGAAAAAATATTTGCTGGTATTTCGGAAACTCGTTATTTCTTAGAAGCTTGGCAACACCTTTCCATGAAAGTCCTTTTCACAGTCTGTGCCTAGGGCTACTTGAAGAGGAAACAAACCATAGAGACAAAACTGAGAACTCCTTTATTTTGTCAAGTTTCAAAGAGCCACTACAAACCTTGTTGATTTAGAGTTCCAACTTAATCTATCTATATAGGAGAGAACAGAGGGAAACCTAAATTAAAACTGCTACTGTAGAAGAACGCTTCAACCTAGAAGAACAAAATCTGGTGAGCCAAGTGGGATTTGCGTACTGATCATTACCACCAAGTATCATCAAGATTGGTTGAAAAAATATTTGCTGGTATTTCGGAAACTCGTTTTTTCTTAGAAGCTTGGCAACCCCTCTCAATGAAAGTGCTTTTCCACAGTCTGTGCCTAGGGCTACCTTGAAGAGGAAACAAACCATAGAGACAAAACTGAGAACTCCTTTATTTGTCAAGTTTCAAAGAGCCACTACAAACCATGTTCGATTTAGAGTTCCAAATTCATCTATCTATAAAGGTGAGAACAGAGTGAAACCAAAAAATAAAAACAGCTACAGTAAACGAACGCTTCAACCGAGAAGAACAAAAATTGGTTAGCCAAGTGGGATTTGTGTACTTGTCATTACCACCAAGTATCATCAAGATTGGTTGAAAAAATATTTGCTGGTATTTCGGAAACTCGTTATTTCTTAGAAGCTTGGCAACCCCTTTCCATGAAAGTCCTTTTCACAGTCTGTGCCTAGGGCTACTTGAAGAGGAAACAAACCATAGAGACAAAACTGAGAACTCCTTTATTTTGTCAAGTTTCAAAGAGCCACTACAAACCATGTTGATTTAGAGTTCCAACTTAATCTATCTATATAGGAGAGAACAGAGGGAAACCTAAATTAAAAACTGCTACTGTAGAAGAACGCTTCAACCTAGAGAACAAAATCTGGTGAGCCAAGTGGGATTTGCGTACTGATCATTACCACCAAGTATCATCAAGATTGGTTGAAAAAATATTTGCTGGTATTTCGGAAACTCGTTTTTTCTTAGAAGCTTGGCAACCCCTCTCAATGAAAGTGCTTTTCCACAGTCTGTGTCTAGGGCTACTTGAAGAGGAAACAAACCATAGAGACAAAACTGAGAACTCCTTTATTTTGTCAAGTTTCAAAGAGCCACTACAAACCATGTTCGATTTAGAGTTCCAAATTCATCTATCTATAAAGGTGAGAACAGAGTGAAACCAAAAAATAAAAACAGCTACAGTAAACGAACGCTTCAACCGAGAAGAACAAAAATTGGTTAGCCAAGTGGGATTTGTGTACTTGTCATTACCACCAAGTATCATCAAGATTGGTTGAAAAAATATTTGCTGGTATTTTGGAAACTCGTAATTTCTTGGAAGCTTGGCAACCCCTTTCAATGAAAGTGCTTTTCCACAGTCTCTGCTTAAGGATACTTGAAGAGGAAACAATTCGTAGGGTCAAAACTAAGAAATACTTTTTTTGTCAAGATTCGAAGAGCTACTGCAAACCATGTTGGATTTAGAGTTCCAAATTCATCTATCTATATAGGTGAGAACAGAGTGAAACCTAAAAATAAATACTGATACTGTAAACGAACGCTTCAACCTAGAAGAACAAAATTTGGTGAGCCAAGTGGGATTTGTGTACTGATCATAACCACCAAGTATCATCAAGATTGGGGAAAAAATATTTGCTGGTATTTCAGAAACTCGTTATTTCTTAGAAGCTTGGCAACCCCTTTCCATGAAAGTCCTTTTCACAGTCTGTGCCTAGGGCTACTTGAAGGGGGAAACAAACCATAGAGACAAAACTGAGAATTTTTTATTTTGTCAAGTTTGAAAGAGCCACTACAAACCATGTTCGATTTAGAGTTCCAAATTCATCTATCTATAAAGGTGAGAACAGAGTGAAACCAAAAAATAAAAACAGCTACAGTAAACGAACGCTTCAACCGAGAAGAACAAAAATTGGTGAGCCAAGTGGGATTTGTGTACTGATCATTTCCACCAAGTATCATCAAGATTGGGTGAAAAAATATTTGCTGGTATTTTGGAAACTCGTAATTTCTTGGAAGCTTGGCAACCCCTTTCAATGAAAGTGCTTTTCCACAGTCTCTGCTTAAGGGATACTTGAAGAGGAAACAATCCGTAGAGTCAAAACTAAGAAATACTTTTTTTTGTCAAGATTCGAAGAGCTACTGCAAACCATGTTGGATTTAGAGTTCCAAATTCATCTATCTATATAGGAGAGAGCAGAGTGAAACCTAAAAATAAATACTGATAGTGTAAACGAACGCTTCAACCTAGAAGAACAAAATTTGGTGAGCCAAGTGGGATTTGTGTACTGATCATTACCACCACGTATCATCAAGATTGGGTGAAAAAATATTTGCTGGTATTTCGGAAACTCGTTATTTCTTAGAAGCTTGGCAACCCTTTTCCATGAAATTCCTTTTCACAGTCTGCGCCTAGGGCTACTTGAAGGGGAAACAAACCATAGAGACAAAACTGAGAACTCCTTTATTTTGTCAAGTTTCAATGTTCTACTACAAACCAGGTTGGATTTAGAGTTCCAAAATCATCTGTCTATATAGGAGATACCAGAGTGAAACCCAAATATACAAAATGCCGCTGTACACGAACGCTTCAACCTAGAAGAAGAAAATTTGGTGAGCCAAGTGGGATTTCTGTACTGATCATTACCACCACGTATCATCAAGATTGGGTGAAAAATATTTGCTGGTATTTCGGAAACTCGTTATTTCTTAGAAGCTTGGAAACCCCTTTCAATGACAGTGGTTTTCCAAAGTCTGTGCCTAGGGCTACTTGAAGAGGAAACAAACCATAGAGACAAAACTGAGAACTCCTTTATTTTGTCAAGTTTCAAAAAGCTACTAGAACCATGTTGGATTTAGAGCTCCAAATTCATCTATCTATATAGCAGAGAACAGAGTGAAACCTAAAAATAAAAACTGCTACTGTAAACGAAGGCTTAAACCTAGAAGAACAAAATTTGGTGAGCCAAGTTGCATTTGTCTACTGATCATTACCACAAAGTATGATCAAGATTGGCTGAAAAATATTTCCTGGTATTTCGGAAACTCGTAATTTCTTGGAAGCTTTGCAACCCCTTTTCAAATAAAGTGCTTTCCACAGTCTGTGCCTAGGGCTACTTGAAGAGGAAAAAAACCTTATAGTCAAAACTGAGAACTCCTTTATTTTTTCAAGTTTCAAAAAGCTACTAAAAACCATGTTGGATTAAGAGTTCCAAATTCACCAATCATATAGGAGAGAACAGAGTGAAACCTAAATATAAAAACTGCTACTGTAGACGAATGCTTCAACCTAGAAGAACAAAATTTGGTGAGCCATGTGGGATATGTGTAACGATCATTACCACCAAGTACAATCAAGATTGGGTGAAAAAATATTTGCTGGTATTTCGGAAACTCGTTATTTCTTGGAAGCTTGGCAACCCCTTTCAATGAAAGTGCTTTTCCACAGTCTGTGCCTAGGGCTACTTGAAGAGGAAACAAACCATAGGGACAAAACTGAGAACTCCTTTATTTTGTCAAGTTTCAAAGAGCTACTACAAACCATGTTAAAATTAAAGTTCCAAATTCATCTATTTTTATAGGAGAGAACAGAGTGAAATCTAAAAATAAAAACTGCTACTTTAAAAGAACGCTTCAACCTAGAAGAACAAAGTTTGGTGAACCAAGTGGGATTTGTGTACTTGTCATTACCACCACGTATCATCAAGATTGGATGAATAAATATTTGCTGGTATTTCGGAAACTCGTAATTTCTTGGAGGCTTGGCAACCCCTTTCAAAGGAAGTGCTTTTCCACAGTCTCTGCTTGGGGCTACTTGAAGAGGAAACAAACCATAGAAACAAAAGGGAGAACTCGGTTATTTTCTCAAGTTTCAAAGAGCTACTACAAACCATGTTGTATTTAGAGTTCGAAATTCATCTCTCTATATAGGAGAGAACACAGTGAAACCTAAATATAAAAACTGCTAATGTAGACGAACGCTTCAACCTAGAAGAACAAAATTTGGTGAGCCAAGTAGGATTTGTGTACTTCTCATTACCACCACGTATCATCAAGATTGGTTGAAAAAATATTTGATGGTATTTCGGAAACTCGTTTTTTCTTAGAAGCTTGGCAACCCCTCTCATTGAAAGTGCTTTTCCAAAGTCTGTGCCTAGGGCTACTTGAAGAGGAAACAAACCATAGAGACAAAACTGAGAACTCCTTTATTTGTCAAGTTTCAAAGAGCCACTACAAACCATGTTCGATTTGGAGTTCCAAATTCATCTATCTATAAAGGTGAGAACAGAGTGAACCCAAAAAATAAAAACAGCTACAGTAAACGAACGCTTCAACCGAGAAGAACAAAAATTGGTGAGCCAAGTGGGATTTGTGAACTTGTCATTACTACCAAGTATCATCAAGATTGGGTGAAAAAATATTTGCTGGTATTTTGGAAACTCGTAATTTCTTGGAAGCTTGGCAACCCCTTTCAATGAAAGTGCTTTTCCACAGTCTCTGCTTAAGGATATTTGAAGAGGAAACAATCCGTAGAGTCAAAACTAAGAAATACTTTTTTTGTCAAGATTCGAAGAGCTACTGCAAACCATGTTGCATTTAGAGTTCCAAATTTATCTATCTATATAGGAGAGAACAGAGTGAAACCTAAAAATAAATACTGATAGTGTAAACGAACGCTTCAACCTAGAAGAAGAAAATTTGGTGAGGCAAGTGGTATTTGTGTACTGATCATTACCACCACGTATCATCAAGATTGGGTGAAAAAATATTTGCTGGTATTTCAGAAACTCGTTATTTCTTAGAAGCTTGGCAACCCCTTTCAATGAAAGTCCTTTTCACAGTCTGTGCCTCGGGCTACTTGAAGGGAAAAAAAACCATAGAGACAAAACTGAGAATTTTTTATTTTGTCAAGTTTCAAAGATCTACTACAAACCATGTTGGATTTAGAGTTCCAAATCAATCTATCTATATAGAGAGAACAGAGTGAAACCTAAAAATAAAAACTCCTACTGTAAACGAACGCTTCAACCTAGAAGAACACAATTTGGTGAGCCAAGTGGGATTTGTGTACTGATCATTACCACCACGTATCATCAAGATTGGGTGAAAAAATATTTGCTGGTATTTCGGAATCTCGTCATTTCTTAGAAGTTTGGCAACCCCCCTCAATGAAAGTGCTTTTCCAAAGTCTGTGCCTGGGGCTACTTGAACGGAAACAAACTATAGAGACAAAACTGAGAACTACTTTTTTTTTCAAGTTTCAAAGAGCTAATACAAACCATGTTGGATTTAGAGTTCCAAATCAATCTATCTATATAGAGAGAACAGAGTGAAACTTAAATTAAAAAATGCTACTGTAGACGAACGCTTCAACCTAGAAGAACAAAATCTTTTGAGCCCAGTGGGATTTGCGTACTGATCATTACCACCAAGTGTCATCAAGTTTTTGTGAAAAAATATTTGCTGGTATTTCGGAAACTCGTTATTTCTTAGAAGCTTGGCAACCCCTCTCAATGAAAGTGCTTTTCCACAGTCTGTGCCTAGGGCTACTTGAAGAGGAAACAAACCATAGAAACAAAACTGAGAACTCCTTTATTTTGTCAAGTTTCAAAGAGCCACTACAATCCATGTTGGATTTAGAGTTCCAAATTCATCTATCTATAAAGGTGAGAACAGAGTGAAACCAAAAATTAAAAACAGCTACAGTAAACGAACGCTTCAACCTAGAAGAACAAAATTGGGTGAGCCAAGTAGGATTTGTGTACTTGTCATTACTACCAAGTATCATCAAGATTGGGAGAGAAAATATTTGCTGGTATTTTGGAAACTCGTAATTTCTTGGAAGCTTGGCAACCCCTTTCAAAAAAAGTGCTTTTCCACAGTCTCTGCTTAAGGATACTTGAAGAGGAAACAATCCGTAGAGTCAAAACTAAGAAATACTTTTTTTGTCAAGTTTCGAAGAGCTACTGCAAACCATGTTGGATTTAGAGTTCCAAATTCATCTACCTATATAGGAGTGAACAGAGTGAAACCTAAAAATAAAAACTGCCGCTGTAAACGAACGCTTCAACCTAGAAGAAGAAAATTTGGTGAGCCAAGTGGGATTTGTGTACTGATCATTACCACCACGTATCATCAAGATTGGGTGAAAAAATATTTGCTGGTATTTCGGAAACTCGTTTTTTCTTAGAAGCTTGGCAACCCCTCTCATTGAAAGTGCTTTTCCACAGTCTGTGCCTAGGGCTACTTGAAGAGGAAACAAACCATAGAGACAAAACTGACAACTTGTTTATTTGTCAAGTTTCAAAGAGCCACTACAAACCATCTTCGATTTAGAGTTCCAAATTCATCTATCTATAAAGGTGAGAACAGAGTGAAACCAAAAAATAAAAACAGCTACAGTAAACGAACGCTTCAACCGAGAAGAACAAAAATTGGTGAGCCAAGTGGGATTTGTGTACTTGTCATTACCACCAAGTATCATCAAGATTGGGTGAAAAAATATTTGCTGGTATTTTGGAAACTCGTAATTTCTTGGAAGCTTGGCAACCCCTTTCAATGAAAGTGCTTTTCCACAGTCTCTGCTTAAGGATACTTGAAGAGGAAACAATCCGTAGAGTCAAAACTAAGAAATAGTTTTTTTGTCAAGATTCGAAGAGCTACTGCAAACCATGTTGCATTTAGAGTTCCAAATTTATCTATCTATATAGGAGAGAACAGAGTGAAACCTAAAAATAAATACTGATAGTGTAAACGAACGCTTCAACCTAGAAGAAGAACATTTGGTGAGCCAAGTGGTATTTGTGTACTGATCATTACCACCACGTATCATCAAGATTGGGTGAAAAAATATTTGCTGGTATTTCAGAAACTCGTTATTTCTTAGAAGCTTGGCAACCCCTTTCAATGAAAGTCCTTTTCACAGTCTGTGCCTAGGGCTACTTGAAGGGAAAAAAAAACCATAGAGACAAAACTGAGAATTTTTTATTTTGTCAAGTTTCAAAGATCTACTACAAACCATGTTGGATTTAGAGTTCCAAATCAATCTATCTATATAGAGAGAACAGAGTGAAACCTAAAAATAAAAACTCCTACTGTAAACGAACGCTTCAACCTAGAAGAACACAATTTGGTGAGCCAAGTGGGATTTGTGTACTGATCATTACCACCACGTATCATCAAGATTGGGTGAAAAAATATTTGCTGGTATTTCGGAATCTCGTCATTTCTTAGAAGCTTGGCAACCCCCCTCAATGAAAGTGCTTTTCCAAAGACTGTGCCTAGGGCTACTTGAACAGGAAACAAACTATAGAGAGAAAACTGAGAACTACTTTTTTTCTCAAGTTTCAAAGAGCTAATACAAACCATGTTGGATTTAGAGTTCCAAATTAATCTATCTATATAGAGAGAACAGAGTGAAACCTAAATATTAAAATGCTACTGTAGACGAACGCTTCAACCTAGAAGAACAAAATCTTTTGAGCCCAGTGGGATTTGCGTACTGATCATTACCACCAAGTGTCATCAAGATTGGGTGAAAAAATATTTGCTGGTATTTCGGAATCTCGTCATTTCTTAGAAGCTTGGCAACCCCTTTCAATGAAAATGCTTTTCCACAGTCTGTGCCTAGGGCTACTTGAAGAGGAAACAAACCATAGAAACAAAACTGAGAACTCCTTTATTTTGTCAAGTTTCAAAGAGCCACTACAAACCATGTTGGATTTAGAGTTCCAAATTAATCTATCAATATAGTAGAGAACAGAGTGAAACCTAAAAATAAAAACTCCTACTGTAAACGAACGCTTCAACCTAGAAGATCACAATTTGGTGAGCCAAGTGGGATTTGTGTACTGATCATTACCACCACGTATCATCAAGATTGGGTGAAAAAATATTTGCTGGTATTTCGGAAACTCGTTATATCTTAGAAGCTTGGCAGCCCCTCTCAATGAAAGTGCTTTTCCACAGTCTGTGCCTAGGGCTACTTGAAGAGGAAACAAACCATAGAGACTAAACTGAGAACTCCTTTATTTTGTCAAGTTTCAAAGAGCTACTACAAACCATGTTGGATAGCATTCCAAATTCATCTATCTATATAGGAGAGGACAGTGGGAAACCTAAATATAAAAACTGCTACTGTAGACGAACACTTCAACCTAGAAGAACAAAATTTGGTGAGCCAAGTGGGATTTGTGTACCGAACATTACCACCATGTATCATCAAGATTTGGTTAAAAAGTATTTGCTGGTGTTTCGGAAACTCGTAATTTTTTGGAAGCTTGGCAACCCCTTTCAAAGGAAGTGATTTTCCACTGTCTCTGCTTAGGGCTACTTGAAGCGGAAACAAACCATAGAAACAAAACTGAGAACTCCTTTATTTTGTCAAGTTTCAAAGAGCTACTACAAACCAGGTTGGATTTAGAGTTCCAAATTCATCTATCTATATAGGAGAGAACAGAGGAAAACCTAAAAATAAAAACTGCTACTGTAGACAAACGTTTAATCCGAGAAGAACAAAATTTGGTGAGCCAAGTGGGATTTTGTACTGATCATTACCACCAAGTATCATCAATATTGGGCAAAAAAATATTTGCTAGTATTTCAGAAACTTGTTATTTCTTAGAAGCTTGTCAACCCCTCTCAATGAAAGTACTTTTCCACAGTCTGTGCCATGGGCTACTTGAAGAGAAAAGAAAGCATAGAGACAAAACTGAGAACTCATTTATTTTGTCAAGTTTCAAAGATCTACTACAAACCAGGTTGGATTTAGAGTTCCAAAATCATCTGTCTATATAGGAGAGACCAGAGTGAAACCTAAATATAAAAACTGCTACTGTAAACGAACGCTTCAACCTAGAAGAACAAAATTTGGTGAGCCAAGTGGAATTTCTGTACTGATCATTACCACCAAGTATCATCAAGATTTCGTGAAAAAATATTTGCTAGTGTTTCAGAAACTCGTTATTTCTTAGAAGCTTGGAAACCCCTCTAAATGAAAGTGCTTTTCCACAGTCTGTGCCTAGCGCTACTTGAAGAGGAAACAAACCACAGAGACAAAACTGAGAACTCCGTTCTTTTGTCAAGTTTCAAAGAGCTACTGCCAACCATGTTGGATTTAGAGTTCCAAATTCATCTATCTATATAAAAGAGAACAGAGTGAAACCTAAAAATAAATCTGCTACTGTAGACGAACGCTTAAAACTTGAAGAACAAAATTTGGTGAGCCAAGTGCGATTTGTGTACTTGTCATTACCACCACGTATCATCAAGTTTGGATATAAAAATATTTGCTGGTATTTCGGAAACTCGTAATTTCTTGGAAGCTTTGCAACCCCTTTCAATGAAAATGCTTTTCCACAGTCTCTGCTTAGAGCTACTTGAAGAGGAAACAAACCATAGAGAAAAAACTGAGAACTCCATTATTTTGTCAAGTTTCAAAGATGTACTACAAACCAGGTTGGATTTAGATTTCCAAATTCATCTCTCTATATAGGAGAGACCAGAGTAAAACCTAAAAATAAAAACTGCTACTGTAGACAAACGCTTCAAACTAGAAGAACAAAATTTGGTGAGCCAAGTGGGATTTGTGTACTGATCATTACCACCAAGTATCATCAAGATTGGGTGAAAAAATATTTGCTGATATTTCGGAAACTCGTTATTTCTTAGAAGCTTAGCAACCCATCTCAATGAAAGTGATTTTCCACAGTCTGTGCCTAGGGCTACTTGAAGAGGAAACAAACCATAGAGAGATAACTGAGAACTACTTTATTTTGTCAAGTTTCAAAGAGCTACTACAAACCATGTTGGATTTAGAGTTCCAAATTCATCTATCAAAATAGTAGAGAACAGAGTGAAACCTAAATATAAAAACTGCTACTGTAAACGAAAGCTTAAACCTAGATGAACAAAATTTGGTGAGCCAAGTGGGATTTGTGTACTGATCATTACCACAAAGTATGATGAAGATTGGCTGAAAAAATATTTCCTGGTATTTCGGAAACTCGTAATTTCTTGGAAGCTTTGCAACCCCTTTTCAATGAAAGTGCTTTTCCACAGTCTGTGCCTAGGGCTACTTGAAGAGGAAACAAACCTAATAGACAAAACTGAGAAATCCTTTATTTTTTCAAGTTTCAAAAACCTAATACAAACCATGTTGAATTTAGAGTTCCAAATTCATCAATCATATAGGAGAGAACAGAGGGAAACTGAAATATAAAAACTGCTACTGTAGACGAACGCTTCAACCTAGAAGAAATAAATTTGATGAGCCAAGTCGGATTTGTGTCCCGATCATTACCACCAAGTATCATCAAGATTGGGTGAAAAAAATCATTGCTGGTATTTCGGAAACTCGTTATTTCTTGGAAGCTTGGCAACCCCTTTCAATGAAAGTGCTTTTCCACAGTCTGTGCCTAGGGCTACTTGAAAAGGAAACAAACCATAGAGACAAAACTGAGAACTCCTTTATTTTGTCAAGTTTCAAAGAGCTACTACAAACCATGTTAAAGTTAGAGTTCCAAATTCATGTATTTATATAAAAGAGAACAGAGTGAAACCTAAAAATAAAAACTGCTACTGTAAAAGAACGCTTCAACCTAGAAGAACAAAATTTGGTGAACCAAGTGGGATTGGTGTACTTGTCATTACTACCACGTATCATCAAGATTGGGTGAAAAAATATTTGCTGGTATTTCGGAAACTCGTAATTTTTTGGAAGCTTGGCAACCCCTTTCAAAGAAAGTGCTTTTCGACAGTCTCTGCTTAGGGCTACTTGAAGAGGAAACAAACCATAGAAACAAAACGGAGAACACCTTTATTTTGTCAAGTTTCGAAGAGCTACTACAAACCATGTTGGATTTAGAGTTCCAAATTCATCTATCTATATAAGAGAGAACAGAGAGAAAACTAAATATAAAAACTGCTACTGTAGCGAACGCTTCAACCTAGAAGATCATAATTTGGTGAGCCAAGTGGGATTTGTGTACTGATCATTACCACCAAGTATCATCAACATTGGATGAAATAATATTTGCTGGTATTTCGGAAAATCGTTATATCTTAGAAGCTTGGCAGCCCCTCTCAATGAAAGTACTTTTCCACCGTCTGTGCCTAGGGCTACTTGATGAGGAAACAAACCATAGAGACAAAACCGAGAACTCCTTTATTTTGTCAAGTTTCAAATTGCTACTACAAACCATGTTGGATTTAGAGTTCCAAATTTATCTATCAATATAGTAGAGAACAGAGTGAAACCTAAATATAAAAAATGCTACTGCAGACGAACGCTTCAACCTAGAAGAACACAATTTGGTGAGCCAAGTGGGATTTGTCTACTGATCATTACCACAATGTATGATCAAGATTGGCTGAAAAATATTTCCTGTTATTTCGGAAACTCGTAATTTCTTGGAAGCTTTGCAACCCCTTTTCAATTAAAGTGCGTTTCCACAGTCTGTGCCTGGGCTACTTGAAGACGAAACAATCCATAGAGACTAAACTGAGAACTCCTTATTTTGTCAAGTTTCAAAGAGCTACTACAAACCATGTTGGATTTAGAGTTCCAAATTCATCTATCTATATAGGAGAGAACAGAGTGAAACCTAAATATAAAAACTGCTACTGTAAACGAACGCTTCAAACTAGATGAACAAAATTTGGTGAGCCAAGTGTGATTTGTGAACTTGTCATTACTACCACGTATCATCAAGTTTGGGTGAAAAAATATTTCTCGTATTTCGGAAACTCGTAATTTCTTGGAAGCTTGGCAACCCCTTTCAATGAAAGTGCTTTTCCACAGTCTCTGCTTATGGCTACTTGAAGAGGAAACAAACCATAGAGACAAAACTGAGAACTACTTATTTTTTCAACTTTCAAAGAGCTACTACAAACCATGTTGGATATTGAGTTCCAATTTCATCTATCTATATAGAGAGAACAGAGTGAAACCTAAATATAAAAACTGGTACTGTAGATGAACGCTTCAACCTTAAAGAACAAAATTTGGTGAGCCAAGAGGGATTTGTGTACTGATCACGACCACCAAGTATCATCAAGATTGAGTGAAAAGATATTTGCTGGTATTTCGGAAACTCGTAATTTCTTGGAAGCTTGGAAACCCCTCTCAGTGAGAGTGCTTTTCCACAGTCTCTGCTTAGGGCTACTTGAAGCGGAAACAAATCATAGAGACAAAACTGAGAACTCCTTTATTTTGTCAAGTTTCAAAGAGCTATAATAAACCATGTTGGATTTAGAGTTCCAAATTCATCTATCTATATAGGAGAGAACAGAGTGAACCACAACATAAAAACTGCTTCTGTAGATGAACACTTCAACCTAAAAGAACAAAATTTGGTGAGCCAAGTGGGATTTGTGTACTGATGATTACCACCACGTATCATCAAGATTGGGTGAAAAAATGTTTGCTGGTATTTCGGAAACTCGTTATATCTTAGAAGCTTGGCAGCCCCTCTCAATCAAAGTGCTTTTCCACCGTCTGTTCCTAGGGCTACTTGAAGAGGAAACAAACCATAGAAACTAAGCTGAGAACTCCTTTATTTTGTCAAGTTTCAAAGAGATACTACAAACCATGTGGGATTTAGAGTTCCAAATTCATCTATCTATATAGGAGAGAACAGAGGGAAACCTAAAAATATAAACTGCTACTGTAAACGAACGCTTCAAACTAGAAGAACGAAATTTGGTGAGTCAAGTGGGATTTGGGTACCGATCATTACCACCAAGTATCATCCAGATTGGGTCAGAAAATATTTGCTGGTATTTCGGAAACTCGTAATTTCTTGGAAGCTTGGCAACCCATTTCAATGAAAGTGCTTTTCCACACTCTATGTTTAGGGCTCCTTGAAAAGGAAACAAATCATAGAAACAAAACTGAAAACTTTTTTATTTTGTCAAGTTTCAAAGAGCTACTACAGACCATGTTGGATTTAGAGTTCCAAATTCATCTAACTATATAGGAGAGAACAGAGTGTAACCTAAATATAAAAAGTGCTACTGTACACGAATGCTTCAACCTAGAACAAAATTTGGTGAGCCAACTGGGATTTGTGTACTGATCATTACCACCACGTATCATCAAGTCTGGGTGAAAAAATATTTGCTGGTAGTTCGGAAACTCGTTATTTCTTAGAAGCTTGGCAACCTCTCTCAATGAAAGTGCTTTTCCACAGTCTGTGCTTAGGAGTACTTGACGACAAAACAAACCATTGAGACTAAACTGATAACTCTTTTATTTTGTCCTGTTTCAAAAAGCTACTACAAACCATGTTGGATTTAGAGTTTCATATTCATCTATCTATATAGGAGAAAACAGAGTAAAACCTAAATATAAAAACTGCTACTCTAGACGAACTTTTAATACTAGAAGAGCAAAATTTGGTGAGCCAAGTGGGATTTGTGTACTGATCATTACCACCAAGTATCATCGAGATTGGGTGAAAAAATATTTGCTGGTATTTCCGAAACTCGTTACTTCTTAGAAACTTGGCAAACCCTCTCAATGAAACTGCTTTTCCACAGTCTCTGGTTAGGGCTACTTGAAGAGGCAACAAATCATAGAGACAAAACTGAGAACTCCTTTATTTTGTCAAGTTTCCTAGATATACTACAATCCATGTTGGATTTAGAGTTCCAAATTCATCTATCTATATAGGAGACAACAGAGGGAAACCTAGAAATATAAACTGCTACTGTAAACGAACGTTTCAAACTAGAAGAACAAAATTTTGAGAGTCAAGTGAGATTTGTGTACCGATCATTACCACCAAGTATCATCAAGATTGGGTGATAAAATATTTGCTGGTATTTCGGAAACTCGTTATTTATAGAAGCTTGGCAACCCCTCTCTATGAAAGTGCTTTTCCACAGTCTGTGCCTAGGGCTACTTTAAGAGGAAACAAACCATAGAGACAAAACTGAGAACTTCTTTATTTTGTCAAGTTTCAAAGAACTATTACAAACCATGTTGGATTTAGAGTTCCAAATTCATCTATCTATATAGGAGAGAACAGAGAGAAACCTAAAAATATAAACTGCTACTGTATACGAAAGCTTCAAACAAGAAGAACAAAATTTGGTGTGTCAAGTGGGATTTGTGCACCGATCACTACCACCAAGTATCATCAAGATTGGGTGAAAAAATACTTGCTGGTATTTTGGAAACTCGTTATTTCTTAGAAGCTTGTCAACCCCTCTCAATGAAAGTGCTTTATCAGAGTCTCTGCTTAGGGCTACATGAAGCAGAAAAAAATCATTGAGACAACACTGAGAACTCCTTTATTTGTCAAGATACAAAGAGCTACTACAATCCATGTTGGATTTAGAGTTCCAAATTCATCTATCTATATAGCAGAGACCTGAGTCTAACCTAAATATAAAAACTGCTACTGTAAACGAACGCTTCAACCTACAAAAAGTAAATTTGGTGAGCCAAGTGGGATTTGTGTACTGATCATTACCACTAAGTATCATCATGATTGGGTGAAAAAACATTTGCTGGTATTTCGGAAACTCGTAATTTCTGGGTTGCTTGGCAACTCATGTCAATGAATGTGCTTTTCCACAGTCTCTGCTTAGGGCTACATGAAGCGGAAACAAATCATTGATCCAAAACTGAGAACTCCTTTATTTGTCAAGTTTCAAAGAGCAATTACACTCCATGTTGGATTTAGAGTTCCAAATTCATCTATTTATATAGGAGAGAACGGAGTGAAACCTAAAAATAAAAACTGCTACTTTGAACTAACGCTTCAAACTAGAAGAAGTAAATTTGGTGAGCCAAGTGGTATTTGTGTACTGATCATTACCACCAAGTATCATCAAGATTGGGTGAAAAAATATTTGCTGGTATTTCGAAAACTCGTTGTTTCTTATAAGCTTGGCAACCCCTCTCAATGAAAGTGCTTTTCCACAGTCTGTGCCTAGGGCTACTTGAAGAGGTCACAAACCATAGAGACAAAACTGAGAACTCCTTTATTTTTTCAAGTTTCAAAGAGCTACTACAAACCATGTTGGGTTTAGAGTTCCAAATTCATCTATCTATATAGGAGAGAACAGAGTGAAACCTAAAAATAAAAACTGCTACTGTAAACCAACGCTTCAACCTAGAAGAACAAAAATTTGTGATCCAATGGGATTTGTGTACTTGGCATGACCACCACGTATCATCAAGATTGGGTGAAAAAATATTTGCTGGTATTTCGGAAACTCGTTATTTCTTAGAAGCTTGACTCCCCGTCTCAATGAAAGTGCTTTTCCAAGTCTGTGCCTAGGGCTACTTGAAGAGGAAACAAACCATAGAAACAAAACTGAGAACTCCTTTATTTTGTCAAGTTTCAAAAAGCTACTACAAACCATGTTGTATTTAGAGTTCCAAATTCATCTATCTATATAGGAGAGAACAGAGTGAAACCTAAAAATAAAAACTGCTACTGTAAACCAACGCTTCAAACTAAAATAACAAAATTTTGTGATACAAGTGGTATTTGTGTACTTGTCATGACCACAACGTATCATCAACATTGGGTGAAAAAATATATGCTGGTATTTCCAAAACTCGTAATTTCTTGGAAACTTGGCAACTCCTTTCAATGAAAGTGATTTTCCACAGTCTCTGCTTAGGTCTACAAGAAGCAGAAACAAATCATAGAGACAAAAATGAGAACTACTTTATTTTGTCAAGTTTCAAAGAGCTATTACGCACCATGTTGGATTTAGAGTTCCAAATTCATCTATCTATATAGGAGAGAACAGAGTGAAACCTAAATATAAAAATTGCTACTGTAGACGAACGCTTCAACCTAGAAGAACAAAATTTGATGAGCCAAGTGGGATTTTTGTACAGATCATTACCACCAAGTATCATTAAGATTGGGTGAAAAAATATTTGCTGGTATTTCGGAAACTCGTTATTTCTTAGAAGCTTGGCAACCCGTCTCAATGAAAGTGCTTTTCCACAGTCTGTGCCTAGGGCTACTTGCAGAGGAAACAAACCATAGAGACAAAACTGGGAACTCCTTTATTTTGTCAAGTTTCAAAGAGCTACTAGAAACCATGTTGGATTTAGATCTCCAAATTCATCTATCTATATAGGAGAGAACAGAGTGAAACCTAAAAATAAAAACTGCTACTGTAAACGAATGCTTCAACTTCGAATAAGTAAATTTGGTGAGCCAAGTTGGATTTGTGTACTGATCATTACCACCAAGTATCATTAACATTGGGTGAAAGAATATTTGCTGGTATTTCGGAAACTCGTAGTTTCTTGGAAGCTTGGAAACCCCTTTCAATGAAAGTGCTTTTCCACAGTCTCTGATTAGGGCTACATGAAGCGGAAACAAATCATAGAGAAAAAACTGAGAACTCCTTTATTTTGTCAAGTTTCAAAGAGCTATTACACAATATGTCGGATTTACAGTTCCAAATTCATCTATCTATATAGGAGAGAACAGAGAGAAACCTAAAAATATAAACTGCTACTGTATACGAAAGCTTCAAACAAGAAGAACAAAATTTGGTGTGTCAAGTGGGATTTGTGCACCGATCACTACCACCAAGTATCATCAAGATTGGGTGAAAAATATTTTCTGGTATTTCGGAAACTCGTTATTTCTTAGAAGCTTGGCAATCCCTCCCAATGAAAGTGCTTTTCAACAGTCTGTGCCAAGGGCTACTTGAAGAGGAAACAATCCATAGAGACAAAACTGAGAACTCCTTTATTTTTCAAGTTTCAAAGAGCTACTACAACCCATGTTGGATTCAGAGTTTTAAATTAATCTACCTACATAGGAGAGAACTGAGTGAAACCTAAAAATAAAAACTTCTACTGTAAACGAATGGTCAATCTAGAAGAACAAAATTTGGTAAGCCAAGTGGAATTTGTGTACTGATCATTACCACCAAGTATCATCAAGATTGGGTGAAAAAATATTAGCTGGTATTTTGGAAACTCGTATTTTCTTAGAAGCTTTCAACCCCTCTCAATGAAAGTGCTTTTCCACCGTCTGTGCCAAGGGCTACTTGAAGAGCAAACAATCCATAGAGAAAAAACTGAGAACTCCTTTATTTTGGCAAGTTTCAAAGAGCAACTACAAACCATGTTGGATTTGGAGTTCCAAATTCATCTATCTATATAGGAGAGAACAGAGGGAAACCTAAATAAAAAAACTGCTACTGTAGACGAACGCTTCAACCTAGAAGAACAAAATTTGGTGAGCCAAGTGAGATTTGTGTACTGATCATTACCACCAAGTATCATCAAGATTGGGTGAAAAAATACTTGCTGGTATTTTGGAAACTCGTTATTTCTTAGAAGCTTGTCAACCCCTCTCAATGAAAGTGCTTTATCAGAGTCTCTGCTTAGGGCTACATGAAGCAGAAAAAAATCATTGAGACAACACTGAGAACTCCTTTATTTGTCAAGATACAAAGAGCTACTACAATCCATGTTGGATTTAGAGTTCCAAATTCATCTATCTATATAGCAGAGACCTGAGTCTAACCTAAATATAAAAACTGCTACTCAAACGAACGCTTCAACCTACAAAAAGTAAATTTGGTGAGCCAAGTGGGATTTGTGTACTGATCATTACCACTAAGTATCATCATGATTGGGTGAAAAAACATTTGCTGGTATTTCGGAAACTCGTAATTTCTGGGTTGCTTGGCAACTCATGTCAATGAATGTGCTTTTCCACAGTCTCTGCTTAGGGCTACATGAAGCGGAAACAAATCATTGATCCAAAACTGAGAACTCCTTTATTTGTCAAGTTTCAAAGAGCAATTACACTCCATGTTGGATTTAGAGTTCCAAATTCATCTATTTATATAGGAGAGAATGGAGTGAAACCTAAAAATAAAAACTGCTACTGTGAACTAACGCTTCAAACTAGAAGAAGTAAATTTGGTGAGCCAAGTGGTATTTGTGTACTGATCATTACCACCAAGTATCATCAAGATTGGGTGAAAAAATATTTGCTGGTATTTCGAAAACTCGTTGTTTCTTATAAGCTTGGCAACCCCTCTCAATGAAAGTGCTTTTCCACAGTCTGTGCCTAGGGCTACTTGAAGAGGTCACAAACCATAGAGACAAAACTGAGAACTCCTTTATTTTTTCAAGTTTCAAAGAGCTACTACAAACCATGTTGGGTTTAGAGTTCCAAATTCATCTATCTATATAGGAGAGAACAGAGTGAAACCTAAAAATAAAAACTGCTACTGTAAACCAACGCTTCAACCTAGAAGAACAAAAATTTGTGATCCAATGGGATTTGTGTACTTGGCATGACCACCACGTATCATCAAGATTGGGTGAAAAAATATTTGCTGGTATTTCGGAAACTCGTTATTTCTTAGAAGCTTGACTCCCCGTCTCAATGAAAGTGCTTTTCCAAGTCTGTGCCTAGGGCTACTTGAAGAGGAAACAAACCATAGAAACAAAACTGAGAACTCCTTTATTTTGTCAAGTTTCAAAAAGCTACTACAAACCATGTTGTATTTAGAGTTCCAAATTCATCTATCTATATAGGAGAGAACAGAGTGAAACCTAAAAATAAAAACTGCTACTGTAAACCAACGCTTCAAACTAAAATAACAAAATTTTGTGATACAAGTGGTATTTGTGTACTTGTCATGACCACAACGTATCATCAACATTGGGTGAAAAAATATATGCTGGTATTTCCAAAACTCGTAATTTCTTGGAAACTTGGCAACTCCTTTCAATGAAAGTGATTTTCCACAGTCTCTGCTTAGGTCTACAAGAAGCAGAAACAAATCATAGAGACAAAAATGAGAACTACTTTATTTTGTCAAGTTTCAAAGAGCTATTACGCACCATGTTGGATTTAGAGTTCCAAATTCATCTATCTATATAGGAGAGAACAGAGTGAAACCTAAATATAAAAATTGCTACTGTAGACGAACGCTTCAACCTAGAAGAACAAAATTTGATGAGCCAAGTGGGATTTTTGTACAGATCATTACCACCAAGTATCATTAAGATTGGGTGAAAAAATATTTGCTGGTATTTCGGAAACTCGTTATTTCTTAGAAGCTTGGCAACCCGTCTCAATGAAAGTGCTTTTCCACAGTCTGTGCCTAGGGCTACTTGCAGAGGAAACAAACCATAGAGACAAAACTGGGAACTCCTTTATTTTGTCAAGTTTCAAAGAGCTACTAGAAACCATGTTGGATTTAGATCTCCAAATTCATCTATCTATATAGGAGAGAACAGAGTGAAACCTAAAAATAAAAACTGCTACTGTAAACGAATGCTTCAACTTCGAATAAGTAAATTTGGTGAGCCAAGTTGGATTTGTGTACTGATCATTACCACCAAGTATCATTAACATTGGGTGAAAGAATATTTGCTGGTATTTCGGAAACTCGTAGTTTCTTGGAAGCTTGGAAACCCCTTTCAATGAAAGTGCTTTTCCACAGTCTCTGATTAGGGCTACATGAAGCGGAAACAAATCATAGAGAAAAAACTGAGAACTCCTTTATTTTGTCAAGTTTCAAAGAGCTATTACACAATATGTCGGATTTACAGTTCCAAATTCATCTATCTATATAGGAGAAAACAGAGTGAAACCTAAATATAAAAACTGCTACTGTGGACGAACGCTTCAATCTAGAAGAACAAAATTTGGTGAGCCAAGTGGGAATTGTGAACTTGCCATTACCACCACATATCACAACATTGGGTGAAAAAATATATGGTGGTATTTCGGAAACTCGTAATTTCTTGGAAGCTTGGCAAACCCTCTGAATGAAAGTGCATTTCCACAGTCTCTACTTAGGGCTACATGAAGCGGAAACAAATCATAGAGACAAAACTGAGAACTCCTATATTTTGTCAAGTTTCAAAGAGCTATTACACACCATGTTGTATTTGGAGTTCCAAATTCATCTATCTATATAGGAGAGAACGGAGTGAAACCTAAAAATAAAAACTGCTACTTTGAACTAACGCTTCAAACTAGAAGAAGTAAATTTTGGTGAGCCAAGTGGTATTTGTGTACTGATCATTACCACCAAGTATCATCAAGATTGGGTGAAAAAATATTTGCTGGTATTTCGAAAACTCGTTGTTTCTTATAAGCTTGGCAACCCCTCTCAATGAAAGTGCTTTTCCACAGTCTGTGCCTAGGGCTACTTGAAGAGGTCACAAACCATAGAGACAAAACTGAGAACTCCTTTATTTTTTCAAGTTTCAAAGAGCTACTACAAACCATGTTGGGTTTAGAGTTCCAAATTCATCTATCTATATAGGAGAGAACAGAGTGAAACCTAAAAATAAAAACTGCTACTGTAAACCAACGCTTCAACCTAGAAGAACAAAAATTTGTGATCCAATGGGATTTGTGTACTTGGCATGACCACCACGTATCATCAAGATTGGGTGAAAAAATATTTGCTGGTATTTCGGAAACTCGTTATTTCTTAGAAGCTTGACTCCCCGTCTCAATGAAAGTGCTTTTCCAAGTCTGTGCCTAGGGCTACTTGAAGAGGAAACAAACCATAGAAACAAAACTGAGAACTCCTTTATTTTGTCAAGTTTCAAAAAGCTACTACAAACCATGTTGTATTTAGAGTTCCAAATTCATCTATCTATATAGGAGAGAACAGAGTGAAACCTAAAAATAAAAACTGCTACTGTAAACCAACGCTTCAAACTAAAATAACAAAATTTTGTGATACAAGTGGTATTTGTGTACTTGTCATGACCACAACGTATCATCAACATTGGGTGAAAAAATATATGCTGGTATTTCCAAAACTCGTAATTTCTTGGAAACTTGGCAACTCCTTTCAATGAAAGTGATTTTCCACAGTCTCTGCTTAGGTCTACAAGAAGCAGAAACAAATCATAGAGACAAAAATGAGAACTACTTTATTTTGTCAAGTTTCAAAGAGCTATTACGCACCATGTTGGATTTAGAGTTCCAAATTCATCTATCTATATAGGAGAGAACAGAGTGAAACCTAAATATAAAAATTGCTACTGTAGACGAACGCTTCAACCTAGAAGAACAAAATTTGATGAGCCAAGTGGGATTTTTGTACAGATCATTACCACCAAGTATCATTAAGATTGGGTGAAAAAATATTTGCTGGTATTTCGGAAACTCGTTATTTCTTAGAAGCTTGGCAACCCGTCTCAATGAAAGTGCTTTTCCACAGTCTGTGCCTAGGGCTACTTGCAGAGGAAACAAACCATAGAGACAAAACTGGGAACTCCTTTATTTTGTCAAGTTTCAAAGAGCTACTAGAAACCATGTTGGATTTAGATCTCCAAATTCATCTATCTATATAGGAGAGAACAGAGTGAAACCTAAAAATAAAAACTGCTACTGTAAACGAATGCTTCAACTTCGAATAAGTAAATTTGGTGAGCCAAGTTGGATTTGTGTACTGATCATTACCACCAAGTATCATTAACATTGGGTGAAAGAATATTTGCTGGTATTTCGGAAACTCGTAGTTTCTTGGAAGCTTGGAAACCCCTTTCAATGAAAGTGCTTTTCCACAGTCTCTGATTAGGGCTACATGAAGCGGAAACAAATCATAGAGAAAAAACTGAGAACTCCTTTATTTTGTCAAGTTTCAAAGAGCTATTACACAATATGTCGGATTTACAGTTCCAAATTCATCTATCTATATAGGAGAGAACAGAGAGAAACCTAAAAATATAAACTGCTACTGTATACGAAAGCTTCAAACAAGAAGAACAAAATTTGGTGTGTCAAGTGGGATTTGTGCACCGATCACTACCACCAAGTATCATCAAGATTGGGTGAAAAATATTTTCTGGTATTTCGGAAACTCGTTATTTCTTAGAAGCTTGGCAATCCCTCCCAATGAAAGTGCTTTTCAACAGTCTGTGCCAAGGGCTACTTGAAGAGGAAACAATCCATAGAGACAAAACTGAGAACTCCTTTATTTTTCAAGTTTCAAAGAGCTACTACAACCCATGTTGGATTCAGAGTTTTAAATTAATCTACCTACATAGGAGAGAACTGAGTGAAACCTAAAAATAAAAACTTCTACTGTAAACGAATGGTCAATCTAGAAGAACAAAATTTGGTAAGCCAAGTGGAATTTGTGTACTGATCATTACCACCAAGTATCATCAAGATTGGGTGAAAAAATATTAGCTGGTATTTTGGAAACTCGTATTTTCTTAGAAGCTTTCAACCCCTCTCAATGAAAGTGCTTTTCCACCGTCTGTGCCAAGGGCTACTTGAAGAGCAAACAATCCATAGAGAAAAAACTGAGAACTCCTTTATTTTGGCAAGTTTCAAAGAGCAACTACAAACCATGTTGGATTTGGAGTTCCAAATTCATCTATCTATATAGGAGAGAACAGAGGGAAACCTAAATAAAAAAACTGCTACTGTAGACGAACGCTTCAACCTAGAAGAACAAAATTTGGTGAGCCAAGTGAGATTTGTGTACTGATCATTACCACCAAGTATCATCAAGATTGGGTGAAAAAATACTTGCTGGTATTTTGGAAACTCGTTATTTCTTAGAAGCTTGTCAACCCCTCTCAATGAAAGTGCTTTATCAGAGTCTCTGCTTAGGGCTACATGAAGCAGAAAAAAATCATTGAGACAACACTGAGAACTCCTTTATTTGTCAAGATACAAAGAGCTACTACAATCCATGTTGGATTTAGAGTTCCAAATTCATCTATCTATATAGCAGAGACCTGAGTCTAACCTAAATATAAAAACTGCTACTCAAACGAACGCTTCAACCTACAAAAAGTAAATTTGGTGAGCCAAGTGGGATTTGTGTACTGATCATTACCACTAAGTATCATCATGATTGGGTGAAAAAACATTTGCTGGTATTTCGGAAACTCGTAATTTCTGGGTTGCTTGGCAACTCATGTCAATGAATGTGCTTTTCCACAGTCTCTGCTTAGGGCTACATGAAGCGGAAACAAATCATTGATCCAAAACTGAGAACTCCTTTATTTGTCAAGTTTCAAAGAGCAATTACACTCCATGTTGGATTTAGAGTTCCAAATTCATCTATTTATATAGGAGAGAACGGAGTGAAACCTAAAAATAAAAACTGCTACTGTGAACTAACGCTTCAAACTAGAAGAAGTAAATTTGGTGAGCCAAGTGGTATTTGTGTACTGATCATTACCACCAAGTATCATCAAGATTGGGTGAAAAAATATTTGCTGGTATTTCGAAAACTCGTTGTTTCTTATAAGCTTGGCAACCCCTCTCAATGAAAGTGCTTTTCCACAGTCTGTGCCTAGGGCTACTTGAAGAGGTCACAAACCATAGAGACAAAACTGAGAACTCCTTTATTTTTTCAAGTTTCAAAGAGCTACTACAAACCATGTTGGGTTTAGAGTTCCAAATTCATCTATCTATATAGGAGAGAACAGAGTGAAACCTAAAAATAAAAACTGCTACTGTAAACCAACGCTTCAACCTAGAAGAACAAAAATTTGTGATCCAATGGGATTTGTGTACTTGGCATGACCACCACGTATCATCAAGATTGGGTGAAAAAATATTTGCTGGTATTTCGGAAACTCGTTATTTCTTAGAAGCTTGACTCCCCGTCTCAATGAAAGTGCTTTTCCAAGTCTGTGCCTAGGGCTACTTGAAGAGGAAACAAACCATAGAAACAAAACTGAGAACTCCTTTATTTTGTCAAGTTTCAAAAAGCTACTACAAACCATGTTGTATTTAGAGTTCCAAATTCATCTATCTATATAGGAGAGAACAGAGTGAAACCTAAAAATAAAAACTGCTACTGTAAACCAACGCTTCAAACTAAAATAACAAAATTTTGTGATACAAGTGGTATTTGTGTACTTGTCATGACCACAACGTATCATCAACATTGGGTGAAAAAATATATGCTGGTATTTCCAAAACTCGTAATTTCTTGGAAACTTGGCAACTCCTTTCAATGAAAGTGATTTTCCACAGTCTCTGCTTAGGTCTACAAGAAGCAGAAACAAATCATAGAGACAAAAATGAGAACTACTTTATTTTGTCAAGTTTCAAAGAGCTATTACGCACCATGTTGGATTTAGAGTTCCAAATTCATCTATCTATATAGGAGAGAACAGAGTGAAACCTAAATATAAAAATTGCTACTGTAGACGAACGCTTCAACCTAGAAGAACAAAATTTGATGAGCCAAGTGGGATTTTTGTACAGATCATTACCACCAAGTATCATTAAGATTGGGTGAAAAAATATTTGCTGGTATTTCGGAAACTCGTTATTTCTTAGAAGCTTGGCAACCCGTCTCAATGAAAGTGCTTTTCCACAGTCTGTGCCTAGGGCTACTTGCAGAGGAAACAAACCATAGAGACAAAACTGGGAACTCCTTTATTTTGTCAAGTTTCAAAGAGCTACTAGAAACCATGTTGGATTTAGATCTCCAAATTCATCTATCTATATAGGAGAGAACAGAGTGAAACCTAAAAATAAAAACTGCTACTGTAAACGAATGCTTCAACTTCGAATAAGTAAATTTGGTGAGCCAAGTTGGATTTGTGTACTGATCATTACCACCAAGTATCATTAACATTGGGTGAAAGAATATTTGCTGGTATTTCGGAAACTCGTAGTTTCTTGGAAGCTTGGAAACCCCTTTCAATGAAAGTGCTTTTCCACAGTCTCTGATTAGGGCTACATGAAGCGGAAACAAATCATAGAGAAAAAACTGAGAACTCCTTTATTTTGTCAAGTTTCAAAGAGCTATTACACAATATGTCGGATTTACAGTTCCAAATTCATCTATCTATATAGGAGAAAACAGAGTGAAACCTAAATATAAAAACTGCTACTGTGGACGAACGCTTCAATCTAGAAGAACAAAATTTGGTGAGCCAAGTGGGAATTGTGAACTTGCCATTACCACCACATATCACAACATTGGGTGAAAAAATATATGGTGGTATTTCGGAAACTCGTAATTTCTTGGAAGCTTGGCAAACCCTCTGAATGAAAGTGCATTTCCACAGTCTCTACTTAGGGCTACATGAAGCGGAAACAAATCATAGAGACAAAACTGAGAACTCCTATATTTTGTCAAGTTTCAAAGAGCTATTACACACCATGTTGTATTTGGAGTTCCAAATTCATCTATCTATATAGGAGAGAACAGAGTGAAACCTAAAAATAAAAACTGCTACTGTAAAGGAACGCTTCAACCTAGAAGAAGTAAATTTGGTGAGCCAAGTGGGATTTTTGTACTGATCATTACCACCAAGTATCATCAAGATTGAGTGAAAAAATATATGCTGGTATTTCAGAAACTCATTGTTTCTAATAAGCTTGGCAACCCCTCTCAATGAATGTGCTTTTCCACAGTCTGTGCCTAGGGCTACTTGAAGAGGAAACTAACCATAGAGACAAAACTGAGAACTCCTTTATTTTGTCAAGTTTCAAAGAGCTACTACAAACCATGTTGTATTTAGAGTTCCAAATTCATCTCTCTATATAGGAGAGAACAGAGTGAAACCTAAAAATAAAAACTGCTACTGTAAACCAACGCTTCAACCTAAAATAACAAAATTTTGTGATACAAGTGGGATTTGTTTACTTGTCATGACCACAACGTATCATCAACATTGGGTGAAAAAATATATGCTGGTATTTCCGAAACTCGTAATTTCTTGGAAGCTTGGCAACCCCTTTCAATGAAAGTGCTTTTCCACAGTCTCTGCTTAGGTCTACAAGAAGCGGAAACAAATCATAGAGAAAAAATGAGAACTAATTTATTTTGTCAAGTTTCAAAGAGCTATTACACACCATGTTGGATTTAGAGTGCAAAATTCATCTATCTATATAGGAGAGAACAGAGTGAAACCTAAATATAAAAACTGCTACTGTAGACGAACGCTTCAACCTAGAAGAACAAAATTTGATGAGCCAAGTGGGATTTTTGTACAGATCATTACCACCAAGTATCATTAAGATTGGGTGAAAAAATATTTGCTTGTATTTCGGAAACTCGTTATTTCTTAGAAGCTTGGCAACCCGTCTCAATGAATGTGGTTTTCCACAGTCTGTGCCTAGGGCTACTTGCAGAGGAAACAAACCATAGAGACAAAACTGAGAATTCCTTTATTTTGTCAAGTTTCAAAGAGCTACTAGAAACCATGTTGGATTTAGAGTTCCAAATTCATCTATCTATATAGGAGAGAACAGAGTGAAACCTAAAAATAAAAACTGCTACTGTAAACGAATGCTTCAACTTCGAATAAGTAAATTTCGTGAGCCAAGTTGGATTTGTGTACTGATCATTACCACCAAGTATCATTAACATTGGGTGAAAGAATATTTGCGGGTATTTCGGAAACTCGTAGTTTCTTGGAAGCTTTGCAACCCCTTTCAATGAAAGTGCTTTCCACAGTCTCTGATTAGGGCTACATAAAGCGGAAACAAATCATAGAGACAAAACTGAGAACTCCTTTATTTTGTTAAGTTTCAAAGAGCTATTACACACCATGTCGGATTTAGAGTTCCAAATTCATCTATCTATATAGGAGAGAACAGAGTGAAACCTAAATATAAAAACTGCTACTGTGTACGAACGCTTCAACCTAGAAGAACAAAATTTGGTGAGCCAAGTGGGATTTTTGTACAGATCATTACCACCAAGTATCATCAAGATTGGGTGAAAAAATATTTTCTTGTATTTCGGAAATTTATTATTTCTTAGAACCTTGGCAACCCCTTTCAATGAAAGTGCTTTTCCACAGTCTGTGCCTAGGGCTACTTGAAGAGGGAACAAATCATAGAGACAAAACTGAGAACTTCTTTATTTTTTCAAGTTTCAAAGAGCTACTACAAACCATGTTGGATTTAGAGTTCCAAATTCATCTATCTTATAGGAGAGAACAGAGTGAAACCTAAAAATAAAAACTGCTACTGTAAACGAACGCTTCAACCTAGAAGTACAAATTTGGTGAGCCTAGTGGGATTTGTGTACTTGTCATTACCACCATGCATCATCAAGATTGGGTGAAAAAATATTTGCTGCTTTTTCGGAAACTCGTAATTTCTGGGTAGCTTGGCAACAACTTTCAATGAATGTGCTTTTCCACAGTCTCTGATTTGGGCTACAGGAAGCGGAATGAAATCATTGAGACAAAACTGAGAACTCCTTTATTTTGTCAAGTTTCAAAGAGCTACTACAAACCATGTTGGATTTAGAGTTCCAAATTCATCTATCTATATAGGAGAGAACAGAGTGAAACCTAAAAATAAAAACTGCTACTGTAAACGAACGCTTCAACCTAGAAGAACAAAATTTGGTGAGCCAAGTGGGATTTGTGTACAGATCATTACCACCAAGTATCATCAAGATTGGGTGAAAAAATACTTGCTGATATTTTGGAAACTGGTTATTTCTTAGAAGCTTGGCAACCCCTCTCAATGAAAGTGCTTTTCCACAGTCTGTGCCTAGGGCTATTTGAAGAGGAAACAAACCATAGAGACAAAACTGAGAACTCCTTTATTTTGTCAAGTTTCAAAGAGCTACTACAAACCATGTTGGATTTTGAGTTCCAAATTCATCTATCTATATAGGAGAGAACAGAGTGAAACCTAAAAATAAAAACTTCTACTGTAAACCAACGCTTCAACCTAGAATAAGTAAATTTGGTGAGCCAAGTGGGATTTGTGTACTGATCATTACCACCAAGTATCATCAACATTGGGTGAAAAAATATATGCTGGTATTTCAGAAACTCGGAGTTTCTTGGAAGCTTGGCAACCCCTTTCAATAAAAGTGTTTTCCACAGTCTCTGATCAGGGCTACATGAAGCGGAAACAAATCCTAGAGACAAAACTGATAACTCCTTTATATTGTCAATTTTCAAAGAGCTATTACACACCATGTTGCATTTAGAGTTCCAAATTCATCTATCTATATAGGAGAGAACAGAGTGAAACCTAAGAATAAAAACTGCTACTGTAGACGAACGCTTCAACCAAGAAGAACAAAATTTGGTGAGCCAAGTGGGATTTGGTACTTGTCATTACCACCACGCATCATCATGATTGGGTGAAAAAATATTTGCTGGTATTTCGGAAACTCGTAATTTCTGGGTAGCTTGGCAACCCCTTTCAATGAAAGTGCTTTTCCACAGTCTCTGCTTAGGGCTACATGAAGCGGAAACAAATCATTGAGACAAAACTGAGAACTCCTTTATTTGTCAAGTTTCAAAGATCTATTACACACCATGTTGGATTTAGAGTTCCAAATTCATCTATCTATATACGAGAGAACAGAGAGAAACCTAAAAATAAAAACTGCTACTGTAAACCAGCGCTTCAACCTAGAAGAAGTAAATTTGGTGAGCCAAGAGGGATTTGTGTACTGATCATTACCACCAAGTATCATCAAGATTGGGTGAAAAAATATTTGCTGGTATTTCGGAAACTCGTTGTATCTTATAAGCTTGGCAACCCCTCTCAAGGAAAGTGCTTTTCCACAGTCCGAGCCTAGGGCTACATGAAGAGGAAACAAACCATGGAGGCAAAACTGAGAACTCCTTTATTTTGTCAAGTTTCAAAGAACTACTACAAACCATGTTGGATTTAGAGTTCCAAATTCATCTATCTATATAGGAGAGAACAGAGTGAAACCTAAATATAAAAACTGCTAATGTAGACGAACGCTTCAACCAAGAAGAACAAAATTTGGTGAGCCAAGTGGGATTTTTGTACAGATCATTACCACCACGTATCATCAAGGTTGGGTGAAAAAATATTTTCTGGTATTTCGGAAATTATTATTTCTTAGAAACTTGGCAACCCCTCTCAATGAAAGTGCTTTTCCACAGTCTGTGCCTAGGGCTACTTGAAGAGGAAACAAACCATAGAGACAAAACTGAGAACTCCTTTATTTTGTCAAGTTTCAAAGAGCTACTACAAACCATGTTGTATTTAGAGTTCCAAATTCATCTATCTATATAGGAGAGAACAGAGTGAAACCTAAGAATAAAAACTGCTACTGTAGACGAACGCTTCAACCAAGAAGAACAAAATTTGGTGAGCCAAGTGGGATTTGGTACTTGTCATTACCACCACGCATCATCATGATTGGGTGAAAAAATATTTGCTGGTATTTCGGAAACTCGTAATTTCTGGGTAGCTTGGCAACCCCTTTCAATGAAAGTGCTTTTCCACAGTCTCTGCTTAGGGCTACATGAAGCGGAAACAAATAATTGAGACAAAACTGAGAACTCCTTTATTTGTCAAGTTTCAAAGATTTATTACACACCATGTTGGATTTAGAGTTCCAAATTCATCTATCTATATACGAGAGAACAGAGAGAAACCTAAAAATAAAAACTGCTACTGTAAACCAACGCTTCAACCTAGAAGAAGTAAATTGGGTGAGCCAAGTGGGATTTGTGTACTGATCATTACCACCAAGTATCATCAAGATTGGGTGAAAAAATATGTGCTGGTATTTCGGAAACTCGTTATTTCTTAGAAGCTTGGCAACGCCTCTCAATGAGAGTGCTTTTCCACAGTCTGTGCCTGGGGCTACTTGAAGAGGAAACGAACCATAGAGACAAAACTGAGAACTCCTTTATTTTGTCAAGTTTCAAAGAGCTACTACAAACCATGTTGGATTTAGAGTTCCAAATTCATCTATCTATATAGGAGGGAACAGAGTGAAACCTAAGAATAAAAACTGCTACTGCAGACGAACGCTTCAACCAAGAAGAACAAAATTTGGTGAGCCAAGTGGGATTTGGTACTTGTCATTACCACCACGCATCATCATGATTGGGTGAAAAAATATTTGCTGGTATTTCGGAAACTCGTAATTTCTGGGTAGCTTGGCAACACCTTTCAATGAAAGTGCTTTTCCACAGTCTCTGCTTAGGGCTACATGAAGCGGAAACAAATCATTGAGACAAAACTGAGAACTCCTTTATTTGTCAAGTTTCAAAGATCTATTACACACCATGTTGGATTTAGAGTTCCAAATTCATCTATCTATATACGAGAGAACAGAGAGAAACCTAAAAATAAAAACTGCTACTGTAAACCAACGCTTCAACCTAGAAGAAGTAAATTGGGTGAGCCAAGTGGGATTTGTGTACTGATCATTACCACCAAGTATCATCAAGATTGGGTGAAAAAATATTTGCTGGTATTTCGGAAACTCGTTGTATCTTATAAGCTTGGCAACCCCTCCCAAGGAAAGTGCTTTTCCACAGTCCGAGCCTAGGGCTACTTGAAGAGGAAACAAACCATAGAGGCAAAACTGAGAATTCCTTTATTTTGTCAAGTTTCAAAGAACTACTACAAACCTTGTTGGATTTAGAGTTCCAAATTCATCATCTATATAGGAGAGAAAACAGTGAAACCTAAAAATAAAAACTGCTACTGTAAAGGAACGGTTCAACCTAGAAGAACAAAATTTGGTGAGCCAAGTGGGAATTGTGTACTTGTCATTACCACCACATATCATCAACATTGGGTGAAAAAATATATGCTGGTATTTCGGAAACTCGTAATTTCTTGGAAGTTTGGCAACCCCTCTCAATGAAAGTGCTTTTCCACAGTCTCTACTTAGGGCTACATGAAGCGGAAACAAATCATAGAGACAAAACTAAGAACTGTTTATTTTGTCAAGTTTCAAAGAGCTATTACACACCATGTTGGATTTAGAGTTCCCAGTTCATCTATCTATATAGGAGAGAACAGAGTGAAACCTAAAAATAAAAACTGCTACTCTAAAAGAACGCTTCAACCTAGAAGAAGTAAATTTGGTGAGCCAAGTCTGATTTGTGTACTGATCATTACCACCAAGTATCATCAAGATTGGGTGAAAAAATATATGCTGGTATTTCGGAAACTCGTTGTTTCTTATAAGCTTGAGACCCCTCTCAATGAAAGTGCTTTTCCACAGTCTGTGCCTAGGGCTACTTGAAGAGGAAACAAACCATAGAGACAAAACTGAGAAGTCCTTTATTTTGTCAAGTTTCAAAGAGCTACTACAAACCATGTTGGATTTAGAGTTCCAAATTCATCTATCTATATAGGAGGGAACAGAGTGAAACCTAAGAATAAAAACTGCTACTGTAGACGAACGCTTCAACCAAGAAGAACAAAATTTGGTGAGCCAAGTGGGATTTGGTACTTGTCATTACCACCACGCATCATCATGATTGGGTGAAAAAAATATTTGCTGGTATTTCGGAAACTCGTAATTTCTGGGTAGCTTGGCAACCCCTTTCAATGAAAGTGCTTTTCCACATTCTCTGCTTAGGGCTACATGAAGCGGAAACAAATCATTGAGACAAAACTGAGAACTCCTTTATTTGTCAAGTTTCAAAGATCTATTACACACCATGTTGGATTTAGAGTTCCAAATTCATCTATCTATATACGAGAGAACAGAGAGAAACCTAAAAATAAAAACTGCTAGTGTAAACCAACGCTTCAACCTAGAAGAAGCAAATTGGGTGAGCCAAGTGGGATTTTTGTACTGATCATTACCACCAAGTATCATCAAGATTGGGTGAAAAAATATTTGCTGGTATTTCGGAAACTCGTTATTTCTTAGAAGCTTGGCAACCCCTCTCAATGAAAGTGCTTTTCCACAGTCTCTACTTACGGCTACATGAAGCAGAAACAAATCATAGAGACAAAACTAAGAACTCCTTTAATTTGTCAAGTTTCAAAGAGCTATTACACACCATGTTGGATTTAGAGTTCCCAGTTCATCTATCTATATAGAAGAGAACAGAGTGAAACCTAAAAATAAAAACTGCTACTCTAAAAGAACGCTTCAACCTAGAAGAACAAAATTTGGTGATTTAAGTGGGATTTGTGTACTTGTCATGACCACCACGTATCATCAACATTGCGTGAAAAAATATTTGCTGGTATTTCGGAAACTCGTAATTTCTTGGAAACTTGGCAATCCCTTTCAATGAAAGTGCTTTTCCACAGGCTCTGCTTAGGGCTAAATGAAACGGAAACAAATCATAGAGAAAAAACTGAGAAGTCCTTTATTTTGTCAAGTTTCAAAGAGTTACTACAAACCATGATGGATTTAGAATTCCAAATTCATCTATCCATATTGGAGAGAAAAGACTGAAACCTCAATATAAAAACTGCTTCTGTAGACGAACGCTTCAATTTAGAAGAACAAAATTTGGTGAGCCAAGTGGTATTTGTGTACTGATCATTACAACCATGTATCATCAAGATTGGGTGAAAAAATATTTGCTGGTATTTCGGAAACTCGTTATTTCTTAGAAGCTTGGTAACCCCTCTCAATGAAATTGCTTTTCCACAGTCTGTGCCTAGGGCTACTTGAAGAGGAAACAAACGCTAGAGACAAAACTGAGAACTCCTTTATTTTGTAAAGTTTAAAAGAGCTACTACAAACCATGTAGGATTTAGAGTTCCAAATTCATCTATCTATATAGAGGAGAACAGAGTGAAACCTAAAAATAAAAACTGCTACTGTAAACGGTCGCTTCAACCTAGAAGAACAAAATTTGGTGAGCCAAGTGGGATTTGTGTACAGATCATTACCACCAAGTATCATCAAGATTGGGTGAAAAAATACTTGCTGGTATTTTGGAAACTCGTTATTGCTTATAAGATTGGCAACCCTCTCAGTGAAAGTGCTTTTCCACAGTCTAAGCTTAGGGCTACTTGAAGAGGAAACAAAGCACAGAGACAAAACTGAGAACTCCTTTATTTTGTCAAGTTTCAAGGAGCTACTACAAACCATGTTGGATTTAGAGTTCCAAAATCATCTATCTATATAGGAGAGAACAGAGTGAAACCTAAAAATAAAAACTGCTACTGTAAACGAACGCTTCAACCTAGAATAAGTAAATTTGGTGAGCCAAGTGGAATTTGTGTACTGATCATTACCACCAAGTATCATCAAGATTGGGTGAAAAAATGTTTGCTGGTATTTCGGAAACTCCTTATTTCTTAGAAGCTTGGCAACCCTTCTCAACGAAAGTGCTTTTCCACAGTCTGTGACTAGGGCTACTTGAAGAGGAAACAAACCATAGAGACAAAACGGAGAACTCCTTTATTTTGTCAAGTTTCAAAGAGCTACTACAAACCATGTTGGATTTAGAGTTCCAAATTCATCTATCTGTATAGGAGAGAACAGATTGAAACCTAAAAATAAAAACTGCTACTGTAAACCAACGCTTCAACCTAGAATAACAAAATTTTGTGATCCAAGTGGGATTTGTGTACTTGTCATGTCCACCACGTATCATCAACATTGGGTGAAAAAATATACGCTGGTATTCGCAAACTCGTAGTTTCTTGGAAGCTTGGCAACGCCTTTCAATGAAAGGGCTTTTCCACAGTCTCTGATTAGGGCTACATGAAGCGGAAACAAATCATAGAGACAAAACTGAGAACTCCTTTATTTTGTCAAGTTTCAAAGAGCTATTAAACACCATGTTGGATTTAGAGTTCCAAATTCATCTATCTATATAGGAGAGAAAAGAGTGAAACCTAAATATAAAAACTGCTACTGTAGAAGAATGCTTCAACCTAGAAGAACAAAATTTGGTAAGCCAAGTGGGATTTATGTACAGATCATTACGACTATGTATCATCAAGATTGGGTGAAAAAATATTTGCTGGAATTTCAGAAACTCGTTATTTCTTAGAAGCTTGGCAACCCCTCTCAATGAAAGTGCGTTTCTACAGTCTGTGCCTAGGGCTACTTGAAGAGGAAACAAACCATAGAGACAAAACTGAGAACTCCTTTATTTTGTCAAGTTTCAAAGAGCTACTACAAACCATGTTGGATTCAGAGTTCCAAATTCATCTATCTATATAGGAGAGAACAGAGTGAAACCTAAAAATAAAAACTGCTACTGTAAAGGAACGGTTCAACCTAGAAGAACAAAATTTGGTGAGCCCAGTGGGAATTGTGTACTTGTCATTACCACCACGTATCATCAACATTGGGTGAAAAAACATATGCTGCAATTTCGGAAACTCGTAATTTCTTGGAAGCTTGGCAACCCCTCTCAATGAAAGTGCTTTTCCACAGTCTCTACTTACGGCTACATGAAGCGGAAACAAATCATAGAGACAAAACTAAGAACTCCTTTATTTTGTCAAGGTTCAAAGAGCTATTACACACCATGTTGGATTTAGAGTTCCCAGTTCATCTATCTATATACGAGAGAACAGAGTGAAACCTAAAAATAAAAACTGCTACTCTAAAAAACGCTTCAACCTAGAAGAACAGAATTTGGTGAATCAAGTGGGATTTGTGTACTTGTCATTACCACCACGTATCATCAACATTGCGTGAAAAAATATTTGCTGGTATTTCAGAAACTCGTAATTTCTTGGAAACTTGGCAATCCCTTTCAATGAAAGTGCTTTTCCACAGGCTCTGCTTAATGCTAAATGAAACGGAAACAAATCATAGAGAAAAAACTGAGAAGTCCTTTATTTTGTCAAGTTTCAAAGAGTTACTACAAACCATGATGGATTTAGAATTCCAAATTCATCTATCTATATTGGAGAGAAAAGACTGAAACCTCAATATAAAAACTGCTTCTGTAGACGAACGCTTCAACTTAGAAGAACAAAATTTGGTGAGCCAAGTGGTATTTGTGTACTGATCATTACCACCATGTATCATCAAGATTGGGTGAAAAAATATTTGCTGGTATTTCGGAAACTCGTTATTTCTTAGAAGCTTGGTAACCCCTCTCAATGAAATTGCTTTTCCACAGTCTGTGCCTAGGGCTACTTGAAGAGGAAACAAACGCTAGAGACAAAACTGAGAACTCCTTTATTTTGTAAAGTTTAAAAGAGCTACTACAAACCATGTAGGATTTAGAGTTATAAATTCATCTATCTACATAGAGGAGAACAGAGTGAAACCTAAAAATAAAAACTGCTACTGTAAACGGTCGCTTCAACCTAGAAAAACAAAATTTGGTGAGCCAAGTGGGATTTGTGTACAGATCATTACCACCAAGTATCATCAAGATTGGGTGAAAAAATACTTGCTGGTATTTTGGAAACTCGTTATTGCTTATAACATTGGCAACCCTCTCAGTGAAAGTGCTTTTCCACAGTCTAAGCCTAGGGCTACTTGAAGAGGAAACAAAGCACAGAGACAAAACTGAGAACTCCTTTATTTTGTCAAGTTTCAAGGAGCTACTACAAACCATGTTGGATTTAGAGTTCCAAAATCATCTATCTATATAGGAGAGAACAGAGTGAAACCTAAAAATAAAAACTGCTACTGTAAACGAACGCTTCAACCTAGAATAAGTAAATTTGGTGAGCCAAGTGGAATTTGTGTACTGATCATTACCACCAAGTATCATCAAGATTGGGTGAAAAAATGTTTGCTGGTATTTCGGAAACTCCTTATTTCTTAGAAGCTTGGCAACCCTTCTCAACGAAAGTGCTTTTCCACAGTCTGTGACTAGGGCTACTTGAAGAGGAAACAAACCATAGAGACAAAACGGAGAACTCCTTTATTTTGTCAAGTTTCAAAGAGCTACTACAAACCATGTTGGATTTAGAGTTCCAAATTCATCTATCTGTATAGGAGAGAACAGATTGAAACCTAAAAATAAAAACTGCTACTGTAAACCAACGCTTCAACCTAGAATAACAAAATTTTGTGATCCAAGTGGCATTTGTGTACTTGTCATGTCCACCACGTATCATCAACATTGGGTGAAAAAATATATGCTGGTATTCGCAAACTCGTAGTTTCTTGGAAGCTTGGCAACGCCTTTCAATGAAAGGGCTTTTCCACAGTCTCTGATTAGGGCTACATGAAGCGGAAACAAATCATAGAGACAAAACTGAGAACTCCTTTATTTTGTCAAGTTTCAAAGAGCTATTAAACACCATGTTGGATTTAGAGTTCCAAATTCATCTATCTATATAGGAGAGAAAAGAGTGAAACCTAAATATAAAAACTGCTACTGTAGAAGAATGCTTCAACCTAGAAGAACAAAATTTGGTAAGCCAAGTGGGATTTATGTACAGATCATTACGACTATGTATCATCAAGATTGGGTGAAAAAATATTTGCTGGAATTTCAGAAACTCGTTATTTCTTAGAAGCTTGGCAACCCCTCTCAATGAAAGTGCGTTTCTACAGTCTGTGCCTAGGGCTACTTGAAGAGGAAACAAACCATAGAGACAAAACTGAGAACTCCTTTATTTTGTCAAGTTTCAAAGAGCTACTACAAACCATGTTGGATTCAGAGTTGCAAATTCATCTATCTATATAGAAGAGAACAGAGTGAAACCTAAAAATAAAAACTGCTACTGTAAAGGAACGGTTCAACCTAGAAGAACAAAATTTGGTGAGCCAAGTGGGAATTGTGTACTTGTCATTACCACCACGTATCATCAACATTGGGTGAAAAAACATATGCTGCAATTTCGGAAACTCGTAATTTCTTGGAAGCTTGGCAACCCCTCTCAATGAAAGTGCTTTTCCACAGTCTCTACTTACGGCTACATGAAGCGGAAACAAATCATAGAGACAAAACTAAGAACTCCTTTATTTTGTCAAGGTTCAAAGAGCTATTACACACCATGTTGGATTTATAGTTCCCAGTTCATCTATCTATATATGAGAGAACAGAGTGAAACCTAAAAATAAAAACTGCTACTCTAAAAAACGCTTCAACCTAGAAGAACAGAATTTGGTGAATCAAGTGGGATTTGTGTACTTGTCATTACCACCACGTATAATCAACATTGCGTGAAAAAATATTTGCTGGTATTTCGGAAACTCGTAATTTCTTGGAAACTTGGCAATCCCTTTCAATGAAAGTGCTTTTCCACAGGCTCTGCTTAGGGCTAAATGAAACGGAAACAAATCATAGAGAAAAAACTGAGAAGTCCTTTATTTTGTCAAGTTTCAAAGAGTTACTACAAACCATGATGGATTTAGAATTCCAAATTCATCTATCTATATTGGAGAGAAAAGACTGAAACCTCAATATAAAAACTGCTTCTGTAGATGAACGCTTCAACCTAGAAGAAAAAAATTTGGTGAGCCAAGTGGTATTTGTGTACTGATCATTACCACCAAGTATCATCAAGATTGGGTGAAAAAATATTTGCTGGTATTTCGGAAACTCGTTATTTCTTAGAAGCTTGGCAACCCCTCTCAATGAAATTGCTTTTACACAGTCTGTGCCTACGGCTACTTGAAGAGGAAACAAACCATGGAGGCAAAACTGAGAACTCCTTTATTTTGTCAAGTTTCAAAGAGCTACTACAAACCATGTTGGATTTATATTTCGAAATTCATCTATCTATATAGGAGAGAAAAGAGTGAAACCTAAAAATAAAACTGCTACTGTAAACGAACGCTTCAACATACAAGGACAATATTTGGTGAACCAAGTGAGATTTCCGTACTTGTCATTACCACCACGTATCATCAGCATTGGGTGAAAACATATTTGCTGGTATTTCAGAAACTCGTAATTTCTTGGCAGCTTGGCATCCCCTCTCAATGAAAGTGCTTTTCCACAGTCTCAGCTTAGGGCTACATGAAGCGGAAACAAATCATAGGGACAAAACTGAGAACTCCTTTATTTTGTCTATTTTCAAAGTGCTACTACAAACCATGTTGGACATAGAGTTCCAAATTCATCTATCTATATAAGAGAGAAGAGAGGGAACTTAAAAATATAAACTGCTACTGTAAATAAACGCTTCAACATAGAAGAAGAAAATTTTGTGAGCCAAGACGGATGTGTGTACTGATCATTACCACCAAGTATCATCAAGATTGGGTGAAAAAATATTTGCTGGTATTTCCTAAACTCGTTATTTCTTAGAAGCTTGGCAACCCCTCTCAATGAAAGTGCTTTTCCACAGTCTGTGTCTCGGGCTACTTGAAGAGGAAACAAACCATAGAGACAAAACTGAGAACTCCTTTATTTTGTCAAGTTTCAAAGAGCTATTATACACCGTGTTGGATTTAGATTTCCAAATTCATCTATCTATATAGGAGAGAACAGAGGGAACCTAAAAATATAAACTGCTACAGTAAATGAACGCTTCACACTAGAAGAACAAAATTTGGTGAGTCAAGTGGGATTTGTGTACTTGTCATGACCACCACGTATCATCAACATTGCGTGAAAAAATATTTGCTGGTATTTCGGAAACTCGTAATTTCTTGGAAACTTGGCAATCCCTTTCAATGAAAGTGCTTTTCCACAGGCTCTGCTTAGGGCTAAATGAAACGGAAACAAATCATAGAGAAAAAACTGAGAAGTCCTTTATTTTGTCAAGTTTCAAAGAGTTACTACAAACCATGATGGATTTAGAATTCCAAATTCATCTATCTATATTGGAGAGAAAAGACTGAAACCTCAATATAAAAACTGCTTCTGTAGACGAACGCTTCAACTTAGAAGAACAAAATTTGGTGAGCCAAGTGGTATTTGTGTACTGATCATTACCACCATGTATCATCAAGATTGGGTGAAAAAAATATTTGCTGGTATTTCGGAAACTCGTTATTTCTTAGAAGCTTGGTAACCCCTCTCAATGAAATTGCTTTTCCACAGTCTGTGCCTAGGGCTACTTGAAGAGGAAACAAACCATGGAGGCAAAACTGAGAACTCCTTTATTTTGTCAAGTTTCAAAGAGCTACTACAAACCATGTTGGATTTAGATTTCGAAATTCATCTATCTATATAGGAGAGAAAAGAGTGAAACCTAAAAATAAAACTGCTACTGTAAACGAACGCTTCAACATACAAGGACAATATTTGGTGAACCAAGTGAGATTTCCGTACTTGTCATTACCACCACGTATCATCAGCATTGGGCGAAAACATATTTGCTGGTATTTCAGAAACTCGTAATTTCTTGGCAGCTTGGCATCCCCTCTCAATGAAAGTGCTTTTCCACAGTCTCAGCTTAGGGCTACATGAAGCGGAAACAAATCATAGGGACAAAACTGAGAACTCCTTTATTTTGTCTATTTTCAAAGTGCTACTACAAACCATGTTGGACATAGAGTTCCAAATTCATCTATCTATATAAGAGAGAACAGAGGGAACTTAAAAATATAAACTGCTACTGTAAATAAACGCTTCAACATAGAAGAAGAAAATTTTGTGAGCCAAGACGGATGTGTGTACTGATCATTACCACCAAGTATCATCAAGATTGGGTGAAAAAATATTTGCTGGTATTTCCTAAACTCGTTATTTCTTAGAAGCTTGGCAACCCCTCTCAATGAAAGTGCTTTTCCACAGTCTGTGTCTCGGGCTACTTGAAGAGGAAACAAACCATAGAGACAAAACTGAGAACTCCTTTATTTTGTCAAGTTTCAAAGAGCTATTATACACCGTGTTGGATTTAGATTTCCAAATTCATCTATCTATATAGGAGAGAACAGAGGGAACCTAAAAATATAAACTGCTACAGTAAATGAACGCTTCAAACTAGAAGAACAAAATTTGGTGAGTCAAGTGGGATTTGTGTACTTGTCATGACCACCACGTATCATCAACATTGCGTGAAAAAATATTTGCTGGTATTTCGGAAACTCGTAATTTCTTGGAAACTTGGCAATCCCTTTCAATGAAAGTGCTTTTCCACAGGCTCTGCTTAGGGCTAAATGAAACGGAAACAAATCATAGAGAAAAAACTGAGAAGTCCTTTATTTTGTCAAGTTTCAAAGAGTTACTACAAACCATGATGGATTTAGAATTCCAAATTCATCTATCTATATTGGAGAGAAAAGACTGAAACCTCAATATAAAAACTGCTTCTGTAGACGAACGCTTCAACTTAGAAGAACAAAATTTGGTGAGCCAAGTGGTATTTGTGTACTGATCATTACCACCACGTATTATCAAGATTGGGTGAAAAAATAATTGCTGGTATTTCGGAAACTCGTTATTTCTTAGAAGCTTGGCAACCCCTCTTAATGAAAGTGCTTTTCCACTGTCTGTGCCTAGGGTTATTGAAGAGGAAACAAACCGTAGAGACAAAACTGAGAACTCCTTTATTTTGTCAAGTTTCAAAGAGCTACTACAAACCATGTTGGATTTAGAGTTTAAATTCATCTATCTATATAGGAGAAAACTGAGTGAAACCTAAAATAAAAACTGCTAGTGTAAACGAACGCTTCAACCTCGAAGAACAAAATTTGGTGAGCCAAGTGGGAAATGTGTACTTGTCATTAACACCACGTATCATCAACATTGGGTGAAAAAATATTTGCTGTTATTTCGGAATCTCGTAATTTCTTGGAAGCTTGGCAACCCCTTTCAATGAAAATGCTTTCCCACAGTCTCTGCTTAGCGCTACATAAAGCGGAAAAAAACCAAAGAGACAAAAAGGAGAACTCCTTTATTTTGTCAAGTTTCAAAGAGCTACTACAAACCATGTTGGATTTAGAGTTCCAAATTCATCTATCTATATAGGAGAGAACAGAGGGAACCTAAGAATATAAACTGCTACTGTAAATGAACGCTTCAACCTAGAAGAACAAAATTTGGTGAGTCTAGTGGGATTTGTGTACCGATCATTACCACCACGTATCATCAAGATTGGGTGAAAAAATATTTTTTGGTATTTTGGAAACTCGTTATTTATTAAAAGCTTGGCAACCCCTCTTAATGAAAGTGCTTTTCCACAGTCTGTGCCTAGGGCTATTGAAGAGGAAACAAACCATAGAGACAAAACTGAGCACTCCTTTATTTTGTCAAGTTTCAATGAGCTACTAGAAACCATGTTGGATTTAGAGTTCCAAATTCATCTATCTATATAAGAGAGAACAGAGTGAAACCTAAAAATAAAAACTGCTACTGTAAACGAACGCTTCAACTTAGAAGAACAAAATTTAGTGAGCACAGTGGGAAATGTGTACTTGTCATTGCCACCACGTATCATCAACATTGTTTGAAAAAATATATGCTGGTATTTCGGAAACTCGTAATTTCTTGGAAGCTTGGCAACCCCTTTCAATGAAAGTGCTTTTCCACAGTCTCTGCTTAGGGCTACATGAAGCGGAAACAAACCAAAGAGAAAAAACGGAGAACTCCGTTATTTTGTCAAGTTTCAAAGAGCTACTACAAACCATGTTGGATTTAGAGTTCCAAATTCATCTATCTATATAGGAGAGAACAGAGGGAACCTAAAAATGTAAACTGCTACTGTAAATGAACACTTCAACCTAGAAGAACAAAATTTGGTGAGTCAAGTGGGATTTGTGTACCGATCATTACCACCAAATATCATCAAGATTGGGTTAAAAAATATTTGCACTTATTTTGGAAACTCGCTATTTCCTTCAAGCTTGGCAATACCTCTCAATGAAAGTGCTTTTCCAAGTCTGTACCTAGGGCTACTTGAAGAGGAAACAAACCATAAAGGCAAAACTGAGAACTTCTTTATTTTGTAAAGTTTCAGAGAGCTACTACAAACAATTGTTGGATTTAGAGTTCCAAATTCATCTATCTATATAGGAGAGAACAAAGTGAAACCTAAATATAAAAACTGCTACTGTAGACGAACGCGTCAAGGTAGAGGAACAAAATTTGGTGAGCCAAGTGTGATTTGTGTACTGATCATTACCACCAAGTATCATCAAGATTGGGTGAAAAAATATTTGCTGGAATTTCAGAAACTCGTTATTTCTTAGAAGCTTGGCAACCCCTCTCAATGAAAGTGCGATTCCACAGTCTGTGCCTAGGGCTACTTGAAGAGGAAACAAACCATAGAGACAAAACTGAGAACTCCTTTATTTTGTCAAGTTTCAAAGAGCTACTACACACCATGTTGGATTTAGAGTTCCCAGTTCATCTATCTATATAGGAGAGAACAGAGTGAAACCTAAAAATAAAAACTGCTACTGTAAAGGAAAGTTTCAACCTAGAAGAACAAAATTTGGTGAGCCAAGTGGGAATTGTGTACTTGTCATTACCACCACGTATCATCAACATTGGGTGAAAAAATATATGCTGGTATTTCGGAAACTCGTAATTTCTTGGAAGCTTGGCAACCCCTCTCAATGAAAGTGCTTTTCCACAGTCTCTACTTACGGCTACATGAAGCGGAAACAAATCATAGAGACATAACTAAGAACTGTTTATTTTGTCAAGTTTCAAAGAGCTATTACACACCATGTTGGATTTAGAGTTCCCAGTTCATCTATCTATATAGGAGAGAACAGAGTGAAACCTAAAAATAAAAACTGCTACTCTAAAAGAACGCTTCAACCTAGAAGAACAGAATTTGGTGAATCAAGTGGGATTTGAGCACTTGTCACTACCACCACGTATCATCAACATTGCGTGAAAAAATATTTGCTGGTATTTCGGAAACTCGTAATTTCTTGGAAACTTGGCAATCCCTTTCAATGAATGTGCTTTTCCACAGACTCTGCTTAGGGCTAAATGAAACGGAAACAAATCATAGAGAAAAAACTGAGAAGTCCTTTATTTTGTCAAGTTTCAAAGAGTTACTACAAACCATGATGGATTTAGAATTCCAAATTCATCTATCTATATTGGAGAGAAAAGACTGAAACCTCAATATAAAAACTGCTTCTGTAGACGAACGCTTCAACTTAGAAGAACAAAATTTGGTGAGCCAAGTGGTATTTGTGTACTGATCATTACCACCATGTATCATCAAGATTGGGTGAAAAAATATTTGCTGGTATTTCGGAAACTCGTTATTTCTTAGAAGCTTGGTAACCCCTCTCAATGAAATTGCTTTTCCACAGTCTGTGCCTAGGGCTACTTGAAGAGGAAACAAACCATGGAGGCAAAACTGAGAACTCCTTTATTTTGTCAAGTTTCAAAGAGCTACTACAAACCATGTTGGATTTAGATTTCGAAATTCATCTATCTATATAGGAGAGAAAAGAGTGAAACCTAAAAATAAAACTGCTACTGTAAACGAACGCTTCAACATACAAGGACAATATTTGGTGAACCAAGTGAGATTTCCGTACTTGTCATTACCACCACGTATCATCAGCATTGGGCGAAAACATATTTGCTGGTATTTCAGAAACTCGTAATTTCTTGGCAGCTTGGCATCCCCTCTCAATGAAAGTGCTTTTCCACAGTCTCAGCTTAGGGCTACATGAAGCGGAAACAAATCATAGGGACAAAACTGAGAACTCCTTTATTTTGTCTATTTTCAAAGTGCTACTACAAACCATGTTGGACATAGAGTTCCAAATTCATCTATCTATATAAGAGAGAACAGAGGGAACTTAAAAATATAAACTGCTACTGTAAATAAACGCTTCAACATAGAAGAAGAAAATTTTGTGAGCCAAGACGGATGTGTGTACTGATCATTACCACCAAGTATCATCAAGATTGGGTGAAAAAATATTTGCTGGTATTTCCTAAACTCGTTATTTCTTAGAAGCTTGGCAACCCCTCTCAATGAAAGTGCTTTTCCACAGTCTGTGTCTCGGGCTACTTGAAGAGGAAACAAACCATAGAGACAAAACTGAGAACTCCTTTATTTTGTCAAGTTTCAAAGAGCTATTATACACCGTGTTGGATTTAGATTTCCAAATTCATCTATCTATATAGGAGAGAACAGAGGGAACCTAAAAATATAAACTGCTACAGTAAATGAACGCTTCAAACTAGAAGAACAAAATTTGGTGAGTCAAGTGGGATTTGTGTACTTGTCATGACCACCACGTATCATCAACATTGCGTGAAAAAATATTTGCTGGTATTTCGGAAACTCGTAATTTCTTGGAAACTTGGCAATCCCTTTCAATGAAAGTGCTTTTCCACAGGCTCTGCTTAGGGCTAAATGAAACGGAAACAAATCATAGAGAAAAAACTGAGAAGTCCTTTATTTTGTCAAGTTTCAAAGAGTTACTACAAACCATGATGGATTTAGAATTCCAAATTCATCTATCTATATTGGAGAGAAAAGACTGAAACCTCAATATAAAAACTGCTTCTGTAGACGAACGCTTCAACTTAGAAGAACAAAATTTGGTGAGCCAAGTGGTATTTGTGTACTGATCATTACCACCATGTATCATCAAGATTGGGTGAAAAAATATTTGCTGGTATTTCGGAAACTCGTTATTTCTTAGAAGCTTGGCAACCCCTCTTAATGAAAGTGCTTTTCCACTGTCTGTGCCTAGGGTTATTGAAGAGGAAACAAACCGTAGAGACAAAACTGAGAACTCCTTTATTTTGTCAAGTTTCAAAGAGCTACTACAAACCATGTTGGATTTAGAGTTTAAATTCATCTATCTATATAGGAGAAAACTGAGTGAAACCTAAAATAAAAACTGCTAGTGTAAACGAACGCTTCAACCTCGAAGAACAAAATTTGGTGAGCCAAGTGGGAAATGTGTACTTGTCATTAACACCACGTATCATCAACATTGGGTGAAAAAATATTTGCTGTTATTTCGGAATCTCGTAATTTCTTGGAAGCTTGGCAACCCCTTTCAATGAAAATGCTTTCCCACAGTCTCTGCTTAGCGCTACATAAAGCGGAAAAAAACCAAAGAGACAAAAAGGAGAACTCCTTTATTTTGTCAAGTTTCAAAGAGCTACTACAAACCATGTTGGATTTAGAGTTCCAAATTCATCTATCTATATAGGAGAGAACAGAGGGAACCTAAGAATATAAACTGCTACTGTAAATGAACGCTTCAACCTAGAAGAACAAAATTTGGTGAGTCTAGTGGGATTTGTGTACCGATCATTACCACCACGTATCATCAAGATTGGGTGAAAAAATATTTTTTGGTATTTTGGAAACTCGTTATTTATTAAAAGCTTGGCAACCCCTCTTAATGAAAGTGCTTTTCCACAGTCTGTGCCTAGGGCTATTGAAGAGGAAACAAACCATAGAGACAAAACTGAGCACTCCTTTATTTTGTCAAGTTTCAATGAGCTACTAGAAACCATGTTGGATTTAGAGTTCCAAATTCATCTATCTATATAAGAGAGAACAGAGTGAAACCTAAAAATAAAAACTGCTACTGTAAACGAACGCTTCAACTTAGAAGAACAAAATTTAGTGAGCACAGTGGGAAATGTGTACTTGTCATTGCCACCACGTATCATCAACATTGTTTGAAAAAATATATGCTGGTATTTCGGAAACTCGTAATTTCTTGGAAGCTTGGCAACCCCTTTCAATGAAAGTGCTTTTCCACAGTCTCTGCTTAGGGCTACATGAAGCGGAAACAAACCAAAGAGAAAAAACGGAGAACTCCGTTATTTTGTCAAGTTTCAAAGAGCTACTACAAACCATGTTGGATTTAGAGTTCCAAATTCATCTATCTATATAGGAGAGAACAGAGGGAACCTAAAAATGTAAACTGCTACTGTAAATGAACACTTCAACCTAGAAGAACAAAATTTGGTGAGTCAAGTGGGATTTGTGTACCGATCATTACCACCAAATATCATCAAGATTGGGTTAAAAAATATTTGCACTTATTTTGGAAACTCGCTATTTCCTTCAAGCTTGGCAATACCTCTCAATGAAAGTGCTTTTCCAAGTCTGTACCTAGGGCTACTTGAAGAGGAAACAAACCATAAAGGCAAAACTGAGAACTTCTTTATTTTGTAAAGTTTCAGAGAGCTACTACAAACAATTGTTGGATTTAGAGTTCCAAATTCATCTATCTATATAGGAGAGAACAAAGTGAAACCTAAATATAAAAACTGCTACTGTAGACGAACGCGTCAAGGTAGAGGAACAAAATTTGGTGAGCCAAGTGTGATTTGTGTACTGATCATTACCACCAAGTATCATCAAGATTGGGTGAAAAAATATTTGCTGGAATTTCAGAAACTCGTTATTTCTTAGAAGCTTGGCAACCCCTCTCAATGAAAGTGCGATTCCACAGTCTGTGCCTAGGGCTACTTGAAGAGGAAACAAACCATAGAGACAAAACTGAGAACTCCTTTATTTTGTCAAGTTTCAAAGAGCTACTACACACCATGTTGGATTTAGAGTTCCCAGTTCATCTATCTATATAGGAGAGAACAGAGTGAAACCTAAAAATAAAAACTGCTACTGTAAAGGAAAGTTTCAACCTAGAAGAACAAAATTTGGTGAGCCAAGTGGGAATTGTGTACTTGTCATTACCACCACGTATCATCAACATTGGGTGAAAAAATATATGCTGGTATTTCGGAAACTCGTAATTTCTTGGAAGCTTGGCAACCCCTCTCAATGAAAGTGCTTTTCCACAGTCTCTACTTACGGCTACATGAAGCGGAAACAAATCATAGAGACATAACTAAGAACTGTTTATTTTGTCAAGTTTCAAAGAGCTATTACACACCATGTTGGATTTAGAGTTCCCAGTTCATCTATCTATATAGGAGAGAACAGAGTGAAACCTAAAAATAAAAACTGCTACTCTAAAAGAACGCTTCAACCTAGAAGAACAGAATTTGGTGAATCAAGTGGGATTTGAGCACTTGTCACTACCACCACGTATCATCAACATTGCGTGAAAAAATATTTGCTGGTATTTCGGAAACTCGTAATTTCTTGGAAACTTGGCAATCCCTTTCAATGAATGTGCTTTTCCACAGACTCTGCTTAGGGCTAAATGAAACGGAAACAAATCATAGAGAAAAAACTGAGAAGTCCTTTATTTTGTCAAGTTTCAAAGAGTTACTACAAACCATGATGGATTTAGAATTCCAAATTCATCTATCTATATTGGAGAGAAAAGACTGAAACCT
>NW_027513366.1:45058-89040 GCF_048772815.1 Callospermophilus lateralis | reverse complement strand
GAAGAACAAAATTTGGTGTGTCAAGTGGATTTGTGCACCGATCACTACCACCAAGTATCATCAAGATTGGGTGAAAAATATTTTCTGGTATTTCGGAAACTCGTTATTTCTTAGAAGCTTGGCAACCCCTCCCAATGAAAGTGCTTTTCAACAGTCTGTGCCAAGGGCTACTTGAAGAGGAAACAATCCATAGAGACAAAACTGAGAACTCCTTTATTTTTCAAGTTTCAAAGAGCTACTACAAACCATGTTGGATTCAGAGTTCCAAATTAATCTACCTATATAGGAGAGAACTGAGTGAAACCTAAAAATAAAAACTTCTACTGTAAACGAATGGTCAATCTAGAAGAACAAAATTTGGTAAGCCAAGTGGAATTTGTGTACTGATCATTACCACCAAGTATCATCAAGATTGGGTGAAAAAATATTAGCTGGTATTTTGGAAACTCGTATTTTCTTAGAAGCTTGGCAACCCCTCTCAATGAAAGTGCTTTTCCACCGTCTGTGCCAAGGGCTACTTGAAGAGCAAACAATCCATAGAGAAAAAACTGAGAACTCCTTTATTTTGGCAAGTTTCAAAGAGCAACTACAAACCATGTTGGATTTAGAGTTCCAAATTCTTCTATCTATATAGGAGAGAACAGAGGGAAACCTAAATAAAAAAACTGCTACTGTAGACGAACGCTTCAACCTAGAAGAACAAAATTTGGTGAGCCAAGTGGGATTTGTGTACTGATCATTACCACCAAGTATCATCAAGATTGGGTGAAAAAATATGTGCTAGTATTGCGGAAAATCGTTATTTCTTAGAAGCTTGGCAACCACTCTCAATGAAAGTGCTTTTCCACAGTCTGTGCCTAGGTCTACTTGAAGAGGAAACAAAACATAGAGACAAAACTGAGAACTCCTTTATTTTGTCAAGTTTCAAAGAGCTACTACAAACCATGTTGTATTTAGAGTTCCAAATTCATCTATCTATATAGGAGAGAAGAGAGGGAAACTTAAAATAAAAATTGCTACTGTAGACGAACGCGTCAACCTAGAAGAACAAAATTTGGTGAGCCAAGTGGATTTGTCTGCAGAACATTACCACCAAGTACCATCAAGATTGGTGAAAAATACTTGCTGGTATTTTGGAAACTCGTTATTTCTTAGAAGCTTGTCAACCCCTCTCAATGAAAGTGCTTTATCAGAGTCTCTGCTTAGGGCTACATGAAGCAGAAACAAATCATTGAGACAACACTGAGAACTCCTTTATTTGTCAAGATACAAAGAGCTACTACAATCCATGTTGGATTTAGAGTTCCAAATTCATCTATCTATATAGCAGAGACCTGAGTGTAACCTAAATATAAAAACTGCTACTGTAAACGAACGCTTCAACCTAGAAAAAGTAAATTTGGTGAGCCAAGTGGGATTTGTGTACTGATCATTACCACTAAGTATCATCATGATTGGGTGAAAAAACATTTGCTGGTATTTCGGAAACTCGTAATTTCTGGGTTGCTTGGCAACTCCTTTCAATGAAAGTGATTTTCCACAGTCTCTGCTTAGGTCTACAAGAAGCAGAAACAAATCATAGAGACAAAAATGAGAACTACTTTATTTTGTCAAGTTTCAAAGAGCTATTACACACCATGTTGGATTTAGAGTTCCAAATTCATCTATCTATATAGGAGAGAACAGAGTGAAACCTAAATATAAAAATTGCTACTGTAGACGAACGCTTCAACCTAGAAGAACAAAATTTGATGAGCCAAGTGGGATTTTTGTACAGATCATTACCACCAAGTATCATTAAGATTGGGTGAAAAAATATTTGCTGGTATTTCGGAAACTCGTTATTTCTTAGAAGCTTGGCAACCCGTCTCAATGAAAGTGCTTTTCCACAGTCTGTGCCTAGGGCTACTTGCAGAGGAAACAACATAGAGACAAAACTGGGAACTCCTTTATTTTGTCAAGTTTCAAAGAGCTACTAGAAACCATGTTGGATTTAGAGTTCCAAATTCATCTATCTATATAGGAGAGAACAGAGTGAAACCTAAAAATAAAAACTGCTACTGTAAACGAATGCTTCAACTTCGAATAAGTAAATTTGGTGAGCCAAGAGGGATTTGTGTACTGATCACGACCACCAAGTATCATCAAGATTGAGTGAAAAGATATTTGCTGGTATTTCGGAAACTCGTAATTTCTTGGAAGCTTGGCAACCCCTCTCAGTGAGAGTGCTTTTCCACAGTCTCTGCTTAGGGCTCCTTGAAAAAGAAACAAATCATAGAAACAAAACTGAAAACTTTTTTATTTTGTCAAGTTTCAAAGAGCTACTACAGACCATGTTGGATTTAGAGTTCCAAATTCATCTAACTATATAGGAGAGAACAGAGTGAAACCTAAATATAAAAAGTGCTACTGTACACGAATGCTTCAACCTAGAACAAAATTTGGTGAGCCAAGTGGGATTTGTGTACTGATCATTACCACCACGTATCATCAAGTCTGGGTGAAAAAATATTTGCTGGTAGTTCGGAAACTCGTTATTTCTTAGAAGCTTGGCAACCTCTCTCAATGAAAGTGCTTTTCCACAGTCTATGCTTAGGAGTACTTGACGACAAAACAAACCATTGAGACTAAACTGATAACTCCTTTATTTTGTCCTGTTTCAAAAAGCTACTACAAACCATGTTGGATTTAGAGTTTCATATTCATCTATCTATATAGGAGAAAACAGAGTGAAACCTAAATATAAAAACTGCTACTCTAGACGAACTTTTAATACTAGAAGAGCAAAATTTGGTGAGCCAAGTGGGATTTGTGTACTGATCATTACCACCAAGTATCATCGAGATTGGGTGAAAAAATATTTGCTGGTATTTCCGAAACTCGTTACTTCTTAGAAACTTGGCAAACCCTCTCAATGAAACTGCTTTTCCACAGTCTCTGGTTAGGGCTACTTGAAGAGGCAACAAATCATAGAGACAAAACTGAGAACTCCTTTATTTTGTAAAGTTTCCTAGATATACTACAATCCATGTTGGATTTAGAGTTCCAAATTCATCTATCTATATAGGAGACAACAGAGGGAAACCTAGAAATATAAACTGCTACTGTAAACGAACGTTTCAAACTAGAAGAACAAAATTTTGAGAGTCAAGTGAGATTGGTGTACCGATCATTACCACCAAGTATCATCAAGATTGGGTGATAAAATATTTGCTGGTATTTCGGGAACTCGTTATTTATAGAAGCTTGGCAACCCCTCTCTATGAAAGTGCTTTTCCACAGTCTGTGCCTAGGGCTACTTTAAGAGGAAACAAACCATAGAGACAAAACTGAGAACTTCTTTATTTTGTCAAGTTTCAAAGAACTATTACAAACCATGTTGGATTTAGAGTTCCAAATTCATCTATCTATATAGGAGAGAACAGAGAGAAACCTAAAAATATAAACTGCTACTGTATACGAAAGCTTCAAACAAGAAGAACAAAATTTGGTGTGTCAAGTGGGATTTGTGCACCGATCACTACCACCAAGTATCATCAAGATTGGGTGAAAAATATTTTCTGGTATTTCGGAAACTCGTTATTTCTTAGAAGCTTGGCAACCCCTCCCAATGAAAGTGCTTTTCAACAGTCTGTGCCAAGGGCTACTTGAAGAGGAAACAATCCATAGAGACAAAACTGAGAACTCCTTTATTTTTCAAGTTTCAAAGAGCTACTACAAACCATGTTGGATTCAGAGTTCCAAATTAATCTACCTATATAGGAGAGAACTGAGTGAAACCTAAAAATAAAAACTTCTACTGTAAACGAATGGTCAATCTAGAAGAACAAAATTTGGTAAGCCAAGTGGAATTTGTGTACTGATCATTACCACCAAGTATCATCAAGATTGGGTGAAAAAATATTAGCTGGTATTTTGGAAACTCGTATTTTCTTAGAAGCTTGGCAACCCCTCTCAATGAAAGTGCTTTTCCACCGTCTGTGCCAAGGGCTACTTGAAGAGCAAACAATCCATAGAGAAAAAACTGAGAACTCCTTTATTTTGGCAAGTTTCAAAGAGCAACTACAAACCATGTTGGATTTAGAGTTCCAAATTCTTCTATCTATATAGGAGAGAACAGAGGGAAACCTAAATAAAAAAACTGCTACTGTAGACGAACGCTTCAACCTAGAAGAACAAAATTTGGTGAGCCAAGTGGGATTTGTGTACTGATCATTACCACCAAGTATCATCAAGATTGGGTGAAAAAATATGTGCTAGTATTGCGGAAAATCGTTATTTCTTAGAAGCTTGGCAACCACTCTCAATGAAAGTGCTTTTCCACAGTCTGTGCCTAGGTCTACTTGAAGAGGAAACAAAACATAGAGACAAAACTGAGAACTCCTTTATTTTGTCAAGTTTCAAAGAGCTACTACAAACCATGTTGTATTTAGAGTTCCAAATTCATCTATCTATATAGGAGAGAAGAGAGGGAAACTTAAAATAAAAATTGCTACTGTAGACGAACGCGTCAACCTAGAAGAACAAAATTTGGTGAGCCAAGTGGGATTTGTCTGCAGAACATTACCACCAAGTACCATCAAGATTGGGTGAAAAAATACTTGCTGGTATTTTGGAAACTCGTTATTTCTTAGAAGCTTGTCAACCCCTCTCAATGAAAGTGCTTTATCAGAGTCTCTGCTTAGGGCTACATGAAGCAGAAACAAATCATTGAGACAACACTGAGAACTCCTTTATTTGTCAAGATACAAAGAGCTACTACAATCCATGTTGGATTTAGAGTTCCAAATTCATCTATCTATATAGCAGAGACCTGAGTGTAACCTAAATATAAAAACTGCTACTGTAAACGAACGCTTCAACCTAGAAAAAGTAAATTTGGTGAGCCAAGTGGGATTTGTGTACTGATCATTACCACTAAGTATCATCATGATTGGGTGAAAAAACATTTGCTGGTATTTCGGAAACTCGTAATTTCTGGGTTGCTTGGCAACTCCTTTCAATGAAAGTGATTTTCCACAGTCTCTGCTTAGGTCTACAAGAAGCAGAAACAAATCATAGAGACAAAAATGAGAACTACTTTATTTTGTCAAGTTTCAAAGAGCTATTACACACCATGTTGGATTTAGAGTTCCAAATTCATCTATCTATATAGGAGAGAACAGAGTGAAACCTAAATATAAAAATTGCTACTGTAGACGAACGCTTCAACCTAGAAGAACAAAATTTGATGAGCCAAGTGGGATTTTTGTACAGATCATTACCACCAAGTATCATTAAGATTGGGTGAAAAAAATATTTGCTGGTATTTCGGAAACTCGTTATTTCTTAGAAGCTTGGCAACCCGTCTCAATGAAAGTGCTTTTCCACAGTCTGTGCCTAGGGCTACTTGCAGAGGAAACAAACCATAGAGACAAAACTGGGAACTCCTTTATTTTGTCAAGTTTCAAAGAGCTACTAGAAACCATGTTGGATTTAGAGTTCCAAATTCATCTATCTATATAGGAGAGAACAGAGTGAAACCTAAAAATAAAAACTGCTACTGTAAACGAATGCTTCAACTTCGAATAAGTAAATTTGGTGAGCCAAGTTGGATTTGTGTACTGATCATTACCACCAAGTATCATTAACATTGGGTGAAAGAATATTTGCTGGTATTTCGAAACTCGTAGTTTCTTGGAAGCTTGGCAACCCCTTTCAATGAAAGTGCTTTTCCACAGTCTCTGATTAGGGCTACATGAAGCGGAAACAAATCATAGAGACAAAACTGAGAACTCCTTTATTTTGTCAAGTTTCAAAGAGCTATTACACAATATGTCGGATTTACAGTTCCAAATTCATCTATCTATATAGGAGAAAACAGAGTGAAACCTAAATATAAAAACTGCTACTGTGGACGAACGCTTCAATCTAGAAGAACAAAATTTGGTGAGCCAAGTGGGAATTGTGAACTTGCCATTACCACCACATATCACAACATTGGGTGAAAAAATATATGCTGGTATTTCGGAAACTCGTAATTTCTTGGAAGCTTGGCAACCCCTCTGAATGAAAGTGCATTTCCACAGTCTCTACTTAGGGCTATATGAAGCGGAAACAAATCATAGAGACAAAACTGAGAACTCCTATATTTTGTCAAGTTTCAAAGAGCTATTACACACCATGTTGTATTTGGAGTTCCAAATTCATCTATCTATATAGGAGAGAACAGAGTGAAACCTAAAAATAAAAAACTGCTACTGTAAAGGAACGCTTCAACCTAGAAGAAGTAAATTTGGTGAGCCACGTGGGATTTGTGTACTGATCATTACCACCAAGTATCATCAAGATTGAGTGAAAAAATATATGCTGGTATTTCAGAAACTCATTGTTTCTAATAAGCTTGGCAACCCCTCTCAATGAAAGTGCTTTTCCACAGTCTGTGCCTAGGGCTACTTGAAGAGGAAACTAACCCTAGAGACAAAACTGAGAACTCCTTTATTTTGTCAAGTTTCAAAGAGCTACTACAAACCATGTTGTATTTAGAGTTCCAAATTCATCTCTCTATATAGGAGAGAACAGAGTGAAACCTAAAAATAAAAACTGCTACTGTAAACCAACGCTTCAACCTAAAATAACAAAATTTTGTGATACAAGTGGGATTTGTTTACTTGTCATGACCACAACGTGTCATCAACATTGGGTGAAAAAATATATGCTGGTATTTCCGAAACTCGTAATTTCTTGGAAGCTTGGCAACCCTTTCAATGAAAGTGCTTTTCCACAGTTTCTGCTTAGGTCTACAAGAAGCTGAAACAAATCATAGAGAAAAAATGAGAACTAATTTATTTTGTCAAGTTTCAAAGAGCTATTACACACCATGTTGGATTTAGAGTGCAAAATTCATCTATCTATATAGGAGAGAACAGAGTGAAACCTAAATATAAAAACTGCTACTGTAGACGAACGCTACAACCTAGAAGAACAAAATTTGATGAGCCAAGTGGGATTTTTGTACAGATCATTACCACCAAGTATCATTAAGATTGGGTGAAAAAATATTTGCTTGTATTTCGGAAACTCGTTATTTCTTAGAAGCTTGGCAACCCCTCTCAATGAATGTGGTTTTCCACAGTCTGTGCCTAGGGCTACTTGCAGAGGAAACAAACCATAGAGACAAAACTGAGAATTCCTTTATTTTGTCAAGTTTCAAAGAGCTACTAGAAACAATGTTGGATTTAGAGTTCCAAATTCATCTATCTATATAGGAGAGAACAGAGTGAAACCTAAAAATAAAAACTGCTACTGTAAACGAATGCTTCAACTTCGAATAAGTAAATTTCGTGAGCCAAGTTGGATTTGTGTACTGATCATTACCACCAAGTATCATTAACATTGGGTGAAAGAATATTTGCGGGTATTTCGGAAACTCGTAGTTTCTTGGAAGCTTTGCAACCCCTTTCAATGAAAGTGCTTTTCCACAGTCTCTGATTAGGGCTACATAAAGCGGAAACAAATCAAAGAGACAAAACTGAGAACTCCTTTATTTTGTTAAGTTTCAAAGCTATTACACACCATGTCGGATTTAGAGTTCCAAATTCATCTATATATATAGGAGAGAACAGAGTGAAACCTAAATATAAAAACTGCTACTGTGGACGAACGCTTCAACCTAGAAGAACAAAATTTGGTGAGCCAAGTGGGATTTTTGTACAGATCATTACCACCAAGTATCATCAAGATTGGGTGAAAAAATATTTTCTGGTATTTCGGAAATTTATTATTTCTTAGAAACTTGGCAACCCCTTTCAATGAAAGTGCTTTTCCACAGTCTGTGCCTAGGGCTACTTGAAGAGGGAACAAATCATAGAGACAAAACTGAGAACTTCTTTATTTTTTCAAGTTTCAAAGAGCTACTACAAACCATGTTGGATTTAGAGTTCCAAATTTATCTATCTTATAGGAGAGAACAGAGTGAAACCTAAAAATAAAAACTGCTACTGTAAACGAACGCTTCAACCTAGAAGAACAAAATTTGGTGAGCCAAGTGGGATTTGTGTACAGATCATTACCACCAAGTATCATCAAGATTGGGTGAAAAATACTTGCTGGTATTTTGGAAACTGGTTATTTCTTAGAAACTTGGCAACCCCTCTCAATGAAAGTGCTTTTCCACAGTCTGTGCCTAGGGCTACTTGAAGAGGAAACAAACCATAGAGACAAAACTGAGAACTCCTTTATTTTGTCAAGTTTCAAAGAGCTACTACAAACCATGTTGGATTTTGAGTTCCAAATTCATCTATCTATATAGGAGAGAACAGAGTGAAACCTAAAAATAAAAACTTCTACTGTAAACCAACGCTTCAACCTAGAATAAGTAAATTTGGTGAGCCAAGTGGGATTTGTGTACTGATCATTACCACCAAGTATCATCAACATTGGGTGAAAAAATATATGCTGGTATTTCAGAAACTCGGAGTTTCTTGGAAGCTTGGCAACCCCTTTCAATAAAAGTGTTTTCCACAGTCTCTGATCAGGGCTACATGAAGCGGAAACAAATCCTAGAGACAAAACTGATAACTCCTTTATATTGTCAATTTTCAAAGAGCTATTACACACCATGTTGCATTTAGAGTTCCAAATTCATCTATCTATATAGGAGAGAACAGAGTGAAACCTAAGAATAAAAACTGCTACTGTAGACGAACGCTTCAACCAAGAAGAACAAAATTTGGTGAGCCAAGTGGGATTTGGTACTTGTCATTATCACCACGCATCATCATGATTGGGTGAAAAAAATATTTGCTGGTATTTCGGAAACTCGTAATTTCTGGGTAGCTTGGCAACCCCTTTCAATGAAAGTGCTTTTCCACAGTCTCTGCTTAGGGCTACATGAAGCGGAAACAAATCATTGAGACAAAACTGAGAACTCCTTTATTTGTCAAGTTTCAAAGATCTATTACACACCATGTTGGATTTAGAGATCCAAATTCATCTATCTATATACGATAGAACAGAGAGAAACCTAAAAATAAAAACTGCTACTGTAAACCAACGCTTCAACCTAGAAGAAGCAAATTGAGTGAGGCAAGTGGGATTTGTGTACTGATAATTACCACCAAGTATCATCAAGATTGGGTGAAAAAATATTTGCTGGTATTTCGGAAACTCGTTGTATCTTATAAGCTTGGCAACCCCTCCCAAGGAAAGTGCTTTTCCACAGTCCGAGCCTAGGGCTACTTGAAGAGGAAACAAACCATAGAGGCAAAACTGAGAATTCCTTTATTTTGTCAAGTTTCAAAGAACTACTACAAACCATGTTGGATTTAGAGTTCCAAATTCATCATCTATATAGGAGAGAACAGAGTGAAACCTAAATATAAAAAGTGCAAGTGTATACGAACGCTTCAACATACAAGAACAAAATTTGGTGAGCCAAGTGGGATTTTTGTCCTGATCATTACCACCAAGTACCATCAAGATTGGGTGAAAAAACATTTGCTGGTATTTCGGAAACTCGTTATTTCTTAGAAGCTTGGCAACGCCTCTCAATGAAAGTGCTTTTCCACAGTCTCTACTTACGGCTACATGAAGCGGAAACAAATCATAGAGACAAAACTAAGAACTCCTATATTTTGTCAAGTTTCAAAGAGCTATTACACACCATGTTGGATTTAGAGTTCCCAGTTCATCTATCTCTATAGGAGAGAACAGAGTGAAACCTAAAAATAAAAACTGCTACTCTAAAAGAACGCTTCAACCTAGAAGAACAAAATTTGGTGAGTCAAGTGGGATTTGTGTACATGTCATGACCACCACGTATCATCAACATTGCGTGAAAAAATATTTGCTGGTATTTCGGAAACTCGTAATTTCTTGGAAACTTGGCAATCCCTTTCAATGAAAGTGCTTTTCCACAGGCTCTGCTTAGGGCTAAATGAAACGGAAACAAATCATAGAGAAAAAACTGAGAAGTCCTTTATTTTGTCAAGTTTCAAAGAGTTACTACAAACCATGATGGATTTAGAATTCCAAATTCATCTATCTATATTGGAGAGAAAAGACTGAAACCTCAAAATAAAAACTGCTTCTGTAGACGAACGCTTCAACCTAGAAGAACAAAATTTGGTGAGCCAAGTGGTATTTGTGTACTGATCATTACCACCAAGTATAATCAAGATTGGGTGAAAAAATATTTGCTGGTATTTCGGAAACTCGTTATTTCTTAGAAGCTTGGCAACCCCTCTCAATGAAATTGATTTTCCACAGTCTGTGCCTAGGGCTACTTGAAGAGGAAACAAACCCTAGAGACAAAACTGAGAACTCCTTTATTTTGTCAAGTTTCAAAGAGCTACTACAAACCATGTTGGATTTAGATTTCGAAATTCATCTATCTATATAGGAGAGAAAAGAGTGAAAACTAAAAATAAAACTGCTACTGTAAACGAACGCTTTAACATACAAGGACAATGTTTGGTGAACCAAGTGAGATTTCCGTACTTGTCATTACCACCACGTATCATCAGCATTGGGTGAAAACATATTTGCTGGTATTTCAGAAACTCGTAATTTCTTGGGAGCTTGGCATCCCCTCTCAATGAAAGTGCTTTTCCACAGTCTCAGCTTAGGGCTACATGAAGCGGAAACAAATCATAGGGACAAAACTGAGAACTCCTTTATTTTGTCTATTTTCAAAGTGCTACTACAAACCATGTTGGACATAGAGTTCCAAATTCATCTATCTATATAGGAGAGAAGAGAGGGAACTTAAAAATATAAACTGCTACTGTAAATGAACACTTCAACATAGAAGAAGAAAATTTTGTGAGCCAAAACGAATGTGTGTACTGATCATTTCCACCAAGTATCATCAAGATTGGGTGAAAAAATATTTGTTGGATTTCCTAAACTCGTTATTTCTTAGAAGCTTGGCAACCCCTCTCAATGACAGTGCTTTTCCACAGTCTGTGTCTAGGGCTACTTGAAGAGGAAACAAACCATAGAGACAAAACTGAGAACTCCTTTATTTTGTCAAGTTTCAAAGAGCTATTACACACCATGTTGGATTTAGAGTTCCCAGTTCATCTATCTATATAGGAGAGAACAGAGTGAAACCTAAAAATAAAAACTGCTACTCTAAAAGAACGCTTCAACCTAGAAGAACAAAATTTGGTGATTTAAGTGGGATTTGTGTACTTGTCATGACCACCACGTATCATCAACATTGCGTGAAAAAATATTTGCTGGTATTTCGGAAACTCGTAATTTCTTGGAAACTTGGCAATCCCTTTCAATGAAAGTGCTTTTCCACAGGCTCTGCTTAGGGCTAAATGAAACGGAAACAAATCATAGAAAAAAAACTGAGAAGTCCTTTATTTTGTCAAGTTTCAAAGAGTTACTACAAACCATGATGGATTTAGAATTCCAAATTCATCTATCTATATTGGAGAGAAAAGACTGAAACCTCAATATAAAAACTGCTTCTGTAGACGAACGCTTCAACTTAGAAGAACAAAATTTGGTGAGCCAAGTGGTATTTGTGTACTGATCATTACCACCATGTATCATCAAGATTGGGTGAAAAAATATTTGCTGGTATTTCGGAAACTCGTTATTTCTTAGAAGCTTGGTAACCCCTCTCAATGAAATTGCTTTTCCACAGTCTGTGCCTAGGGATACTTGAAGAGGAAACAAACGCTAGAGACAAAACTGAGAACTCCTTTATTTTGTAAAGTTTAAAAGAGCTACTACAAACCATGTAGGATTTAGAGTTCCAAATTCATCTATCTATATAGAGGAGAACAGAGTGAAACCTAAAAATAAAAACTGCTACTGTAAACGGTCGCGTCAACCTAGAAGAACAAAATTTGGTGAGCCAAGTGGGATTTGTGTACAGATCATTACCACCAAGTATCATCAAGATTGGATGAAAAAATACTTGCTGTTATTTTGGAAACTCGTTATTGCTTATAAGATTGGCAACCCCTCTCAGTGAAAGTGCTTTTCCACAGTCTAAGCCTAGGGCTACTTGAAGAGGAAACAAAGCACAGAGACAAAACTGAGAACTCCTTTATTTGGTCAAGTTTCAAGGAGCTACTACAAACCATGTTGGATTTAGAGTTCCAAATTCATCTATCTATATAGGAGAGAACAGAGTGAAACCTAAAAATAAAAACTGCTACTGTAAACGAACGCTTCAACCTAGAATAAGTAAATTTGGTGAGCCAAGTGGAATTTGTGTACTGATCATTACCACCAAGTATCATCAAGATTGGGTGAAAAAATGTTTGCTGGTATTTCGGAAACTCGTTATTTCTTAGAAGCTTGGCAACCCTTCTCAACGAAAGTGCTTTTCCACAGTCTGTGACTAGGGCTACTTGAAGAGGAAACAAACCATAGAGACAAAACTGAGAACTCCTTTATTTTGTCAAGTTTCAAAGAGCTACTACAAACCATGATGGATTTAGAGTTCCAAATTCATCTATCTGTATAGGAGAGAACAGATTGAAACCTAAAAATAAAAACTGCTACTGTAAACCAACGCTTCAACCTAGAATAACAAAATTTTGTGATCCAAGTGGGATTTGTGTACTTGTCATGTCCACCACGTATCATCAACATTGGGTGAAAAAATATATGCTGGTATTCGCAAACTCGTAGTTTCTTGGAAGCTTGGCAACCCCTTTCAATGAAAGGGCTTTTCCACAGTCTCTGATTAGGGCTACATGAAGCGGAAACAAATCATAGAGACAAAACTGAGAACTCCTTTATTTTGTCAAGTTTCAAAGAGCTATTAAACACCATGTTGGATTTAGAGTTCCAAATTCATCTATCTATATAGGAGAGAAAAGAGTGAAACCTAAATATAAAAACTGCTACTGTAGAAGAATGCTTCAACCTAGAAGAACAAAATTTGGTAAGCCAAGTGGGATTTATGTACAGATCATTACGACTAAGTATCATCAAGATTGGGTGAAAAAATATTTGCTGGAATTTCAGAAACTCGTTATTTCTTAGAAGCTTGGCAACCCCTCTCAATGAAAGTGCGTTTCCACAGTCTGTGCCTAGGGCTACTTGAAGAGGAAACAAACCATAGAGACAAAACTGAGAACTCCTTTATTTTGTCAAGTTTCAAAGAGCTACTACAAACCATGTTGGATTCAGAGTTCCAAATTCATCTATCTATATAGGAGAGAACAGAGTGAAACCTAAAAATAAAAACTGCTACTGTAAAGGAACGGTTCAACCTAGAAGAACAAAATTTGGTGAGCCAAGTGGGAATTGTGTACTTGTCATTACCACCACGTATCATCAACATTGGGTGAAAAAATATATGCTGCAATTTCGGAAACTCGTAATTTCTTGGAAGCTTGGCAACCCCTCTCAATGAAAGTGCTTTTCCACAGTCTCTACTTACGGCTACATGAAGCGGAAACAAATCATAGAGACAAAACTAAGAACTCCTTTATTTTGTCAAGGTTCAAAGAGCTATTACACACCATGTTGGATTTAGAGTTCCCAGTTCATCTATCTATATAAGAGAGAACAGAGTGAAACCTAAAAATAAAAACTGCTACTCTAAAAAACGCTTCAACCTAGAAGAACAGAATTTGGTGAATCAAGTGGGATTTGTGTACTTGTCATTACCACCACGTATAATCAACATTGCGTGAAAAAATATTTGCTGGTATTTCGGAAACTCGTAATTTCTTGGAAACTTGGCAATCCCTTTCAATGAAAGTGCTTTTCCACAGGCTCTGCTTAGGGCTAAATGAAACGGAAACAAATCATAGAGAAAAAACTGAGAAGTCCTTTATTTTGTCTATTTTCAAAGTGCTACTACAAACCATGTTGGACATAGAGTTCCAAATTCATCTATCTATATAGGAGAGAACAGAGTGAAACCTAAAAATAAAAACTGCTACTGTAAACGAACGCTTCAACCTAGAATAATTAAATTTGGTGAGCCAAGTGGAATTTGTGTACTGATCATTACCACCAAGTATCATCAAGATTGGGTGAAAAAATGTTTGCTGGTATTTCGGAAACTCGTTATTTCTTAGAAGCTTGGCAACCCTTCTCAACGAAAGTGCTTTTCCACAGTCTGTGACTAGGGCTACTTGAAGAGGAAACAAACCATAGAGACAAACTGAGAACTCCTTTATTTTGTCAAGTTTCAAAGAGCTACTACAAACCATGTTGGATTTAGAGTTCCAAATTCATCTATCTGTATAGGAGAGAACAGATTGAAACCTAAAAATAAAAACTGCTACTGTAAACCAACGCTTCAACCTAGAATAACAAAATTTTGTGATCCAAGTGGGATTTGTGTACTTGTCATGTCCACCACGTATCATCAACATTGGGTGAAAAAATATATGCTGGTATTCGCAAACTCGTAGTTTCTTGGAAGCTTGGCAACCCCTTTCAATGAAAGGGCTTTTCCACAGTCTCTGATTAGGGCTACATGAAGCGGAAACAAATCATAGAGACAAAACTGAGAACTCCTTTATTTTGTCAAGTTTCAAAGAGCTATTAAACACCATGTTGGATTTAGAGTTCCAAATTCATCTATCTATATACGAGAGAAAAGAGTGAAACCTAAATATAAAAACTGCTACTGTAGAAGAATGCTTCAACCTAGAAGAACAAAATTTGGTAAGCCAAGTGGGATTTATGTACAGATCATTACGACTAAGTATCATCAAGATTGGGTGAAAAAATATTTGCTGGAATTTCAGAAACTCGTTATTTCTTAGAAGCTTGGCAACCCCTCTCAATGAAAGTGCGTTTCCACAGTCTGTGCCTAGGGCTACTTGAAGAGGAAACAAACCATAGAGACAAAACTGAGAACTCCTTTATTTTGTCAAGTTTCAAAGAGCTACTACAAACCATGTTGGATTCAGAGTTCCAAATTCATCTATCTTTATAGGAGAGAACAGAGTGAAACCTAAAAATAAAAACTGCTACTGTAAAGGAACGGTTCAACCTAGAAGAACAAAATTTGGTGAGCCAAGTGGGAATTGTGTACTTGTCATTACCACCACGTATCATCAACATTGGGTGAAAAAATATATGCTGCAATTTCGGAAACTCGTAATTTCTTGGAAGCTTGGCAACCCCTCTCAATGAAAGTGCTTTTCCACAGTCTCTACTTACGGCTACATGAAGCGGAAACAAATCATAGAGACAAAACTAAGAACTCCTTTATTTTGTCAAGGTTCAAAGAGCTATTACACACCATGTTGGATTTAGAGTTCCCAGTTCATCTATCTATATAAGAGAGAACAGAGTGAAACCTAAAAATAAAAACTGCTACTCTAAAAAACGCTTCAACCTAGAAGAACAGAATTTGGTGAATCAAGTGGGATTTGTGTACTTGTCATTACCACCACGTATAATCAACATTGCGTGAAAAAATATTTGCTGGTATTTCGGAAACTCGTAATTTCTTGGAAACTTGGCAATCCCTTTCAATGAAAGTGCTTTTCCACAGGCTCTGCTTAGGGCTAAATGAAACGGAAACAAATCATAGAGAAAAAACTGAGAAGTCCTTTATTTTGTCAAGTTTCAAAGAGTTACTACAAACCATGATGGATTTAGAATTCCAAATTCATCTATCTATATTGGAGAGAAAAGACTGAAACCTCAATATAAAAACTGCTTCTGTAGACGAACGCTTCAACCTAGAAGAAAAAAATTTGGTGAGCCAAGTGGTATTTGTGTACTGATCATTACCACCAAGTATCATCAAGATTGGGTGAAAAAATATTTGCTGGTATTTCGGAAACTCGTTATTTCTTAGAAGCTTGGCAACCCCTCTCAATGAAATTGCTTTTACACAGTCTGTGCCTACGGCTACTTGAAGAGGAAACAAACCATGGAGGCAAAACTGAGAACTCCTTTATTTTGTCAAGTTTCAAAGAGCTACTACAAACCATGTTGGATTTAGATTTCGAAATTCATCTATCTATATAGGAGAGAAAAGAGTGAAACCTAAAAATAAAACTGCTACTGTAAATGAACGCTTCAACATACAAGGACAATATTTGGTGAACCAAGTGAGATTTCCGGACTTGTCATTACCACCACGTATCATCAGCATTGGGTGAAAACATATTTGCTGGTATTTCAGAAACTCGTAATTTCTTGGCAGCTTGGCATCCCCTCTCAATGAAAGTGCTTTTCCACAGTCTCAGCTTAGGGCTACATGAAGCAGAAACAAATCATAGGGACAAAACTGAGAACTCCTTTATTTTGTCTATTTTCAAAGTGCTACTACAAACCATGTTGGACATAGAGTTCCAAATTCATCTATCTATATAGGAGAGAACAGAGGGAACTTAAAAATATAAACTGCTACTGTAAATAAACGCTTCAATATAGAAGAAGAAAATTTTGTGAGCCAAGACGGATGTGTGTACTGATCATTACCACCAAGTATCATCAAGATTGGGTGAAAAAATATTTGCTGGTATTTCCTAAACTCGTTATTTCTTAGAAGCTTGGCAACCCCTCTCAATGAAAGTGCTTTTCCACAGTCTGTGTCTAGGGCTACTTGAAGAGGAAACAAACCATAGAGACAAAACTGAGAACTCCTTTATTTTGTCAAGTTTCAAAGAGCTATTATACACCGTGTTGGATTTAGATTTCCAAATTCATCTATCTATATAGGAGAGAACAGTGGGAACCTAAAAATATAAACTGCTACAGTAAATGAACGCTTCAAACTAGAAGAACAAAATTTGGTAAGTCAAGTGGGATTTGTGTACCGATCATTACCAGCAAGTATCATCAAGATTGGGTGAAAAAATATTTGCTGGTATTTTGGAAACTCTTAATTTCTTACAAGCATGGCAACCCCTCTCAATGAAAGTGCTTTTCCACAGTCTGTGCCTAGGGCTACTTGAAGATGAAACAAACCATAGAGATAAAACTGAGAACTCCTTTATTTTGTCAAGTTTCAAAGAGCTACTACAAACCATGTTGGATTTAGAGTTCCAAATTCATCTATCTATATAGGAGAGAACAGAGTGAAACCTAAAAATAAAAACTGCTACTGTAAACGAACGCTTCAACCTAGAAGAGGAAAACTTGGTGAGCCAAGAGGGATTTGTGTACTGATCATTAACACCAAGTATCATCAATATTGGGTGAAAAAATATTTGCTGGTATTTCGGAAACGTGTTATTTCTTAGAAGCTTGGCAACCCCTCTCAATGCAAGTGCTTTTCCACAGCCTGTGTCTATGGCTACTGGAAAAGGAAACAAACCATAGAGACAAAACGGAGAACTCCTTTATTTTGTCAAGTTTCAAAGAGCTATTACACACCATGTTGGATTTAGAGTTCCAAATTCATCTATCTATATAGGAGAGAACAGAGTGGAACCTAAATATAAAAACTGCTACTGTAGAAGAAAGCTTCACCTAGAGGAACAAAATTTGGTGAGCCAAATGGGATTTGTGTACTTTTCATTACCACCAAGTATCATCAACATTCCGTTAAATATTATTTGCTGGTGTTTCAGAAACTCGTTATTTCTTAGAAGCTTGGCAACCCCTCTCAATGTAAGTGCTTTTCCACAGTCTGTGCCTAGGGCGACTTGAAGAGGAAACAAACCATAGAGACAAAACTGAGAACCCTTTTATTTTGACAAGTTTCAAAGAGCTACTACAAACCATGTTGGATTTTGAGTTCCAAATTCATCTATCTATATACGAGAGAACAGAGTGAAATCTAAAAATAAAAACTGCTACTGTAAACGAACGCTTCAACCTAGAAGTACAAAATTTGGTGAGCGAAGTGGGACTTGTGTCCTTGTCATTACCACCATGTATCATCAACATTGGGTGAAAAAATATATGCTGGTATTCGGAAACTCGTAATTTTTTGGAAGCTTGGCAACCCCTTTCAATGAAAGAGCTTTTCCACAGTCTCTGCTTATGACTACATGAGGCAGAAACAAATCATGAAGAAAAAACTGAGAACTCCTTTATTTTGTCAAGTTTTAAAGAGCTATTACACACCATGTTGGTTTTAGAGTTCCAAATTCATCTATCTAAATAGGAGAGAACAGAGTGAAACCTAAATATAAAAACTGCTACTGTAGATGAATGCTTCTACCTAGAAGAACAAAATTTGGTGAGCCAAGTGGGATTTGGGTTCTGATGATTATCACCATGTATCATCAAGATTGGGTGAAAAAATATTTGCTGGTATTTCGGAAACTCGTTATTTCTTAAAAGCTTGGCAACCCCTCTCAATGAAAGTGCTTTTCCACAGTCTGTGCCTAGGGCTACTTGAAGCGGAAACAAACCATAGAGGCAAAACTGAGAACTCCTTTATTTTGTCAAGTTTCAAAGAGCTACTACAAACCATGTTGGATTTAGATTTCCAAATTCATCTATCTATATAGGAGAGAAAAGAGTGAAACCTAAAAATAAAACTGCTACTGTAAACGAACGCTTCAACCTACAAGGACAAAATTTGGTGAGCCAAGTGAGATTTGTGTACTTGTCATTACCACCACGTATCATCAGCATTGAGTGAGAACATATTTGCTGGTACTTCGGTAACTCGTAATTTCTTGGAAAGTTGGCAACCCCTTTCAATGAAAGTGCTTTTCCACAATCTCTGCTTAGGGCTACATGAAGCGGAAACAAACCAAAGAGACAAAACGGAGAACTCCTTTATTTTCTCAAGTTTCAAAGAGCTACTACAAACCATGTTGGATTTAGAGTTCCAAATTCATCTATCTATATAGGAGAGAAAGGGGGGAACCTAAAAATATGAACTGCTACTGTAAATGAAAGCTTCAACCTAGAAGAAAAAAATTTGGTGAGTCAAGTGGGATTTGTGTACCGATCATTACCACCACGTACCATCAAATTGGGTTAAAAAATATTTGCTGGTATTTTGGAAACTCGCTAATTTCCTTCAAGCTTTGCAATACCTCTCAATGAAAGTGCTTTTCCACAGTCTGTGCCTAGGGCTACTTGAAGAGGAAACAAACCATAAAGACAAAACTGAGAACTCCTTTATTTTGTCAAGTTTCAGAGAGCTACTACAACCAATTGTTGAATTTAGAGTTCCAAATTCATCTATCTATATAGGAGAGAACAGAGTGAAACCTACATATAAAAACTGCTACTGTAGACGAACGCGTCAAGGTAGAAAAAATTTGGTGAGCTAAGTGTGATTTGTGTACTGATCATTACCACAAATTATCATCAACATTGGGTGAAAAAATATTTGCTGTTATTTCCTAAACTCGTTATTTCTTAGAAGCTTGGCAACCCCTCTCAATGAAAGTGCTTTTCCACAGTCTGTGCCTAGGGCTATTTGAAGAGGAAACAAAACATAGAGAGAAACTGAGAACTCCTTAATTTTGTCAAGTTTCAAAGAACTACTACAAACCATGTTGGATTAGAGTTCCAAATTCATCTATCTATATAGGAGAGAACAGAGTGAAACCTAAAAATAAAAACTGCTAATGTAAACGAACGCTTCAACCTAGAAGAAGTAAATTTGGTGAGCAAAGTAGGATTTGTGTACTGATCATTACCACCACGTATTATCAAGATTGGGTGAAAAAATAATTGCTGGTATTTCGGAAACTCGTTATTTCTTAGAAGCTTGGCAACCCCTCTTAATGAAAGTGCTTTTCCACTGTCTGTGCCTAGGGTTATTGAAGAGGAAACAAACCGTAGAGACAAAACTGAGAACTCCTTTATTTTGTCAAGTTTCAAAGAGCTACTACAAACCATGTTGGATTTAGAGTTTAAATTCATCTATCTATATAGGAGAAAACTGAGTGAAACCTAAAATAAAAACTGCTAGTGTAAACGAACGCTTCAACCTCGAAGAACAAAATTTGGTGAGCCAAGTGGGAAATGTGTACTTGTCATTAACACCACGTATCATCAACATTGGGTGAAAAAATATTTGCTGTTATTTCGGAATCTCGTAATTTCTTGGAAGCTTGGCAACCCCTTTCAATGAAAATGCTTTCCCACAGTCTCTGCTTAGCGCTACATAAAGCGGAAAAAAACCAAAGAGACAAAAAGGAGAACTCCTTTATTTTGTCAAGTTTCAAAGAGCTACTACAAACCATGTTGGATTTAGAGTTCCAAATTCATCTATCTATATAGGAGAGAACAGAGGGAACCTAAGAATATAAACTGCTACTGTAAATGAACGCTTCAACCTAGAAGAACAAAATTTGGTGAGTCTAGTGGGATTTGTGTACCGATCATTACCACCACGTATCATCAAGATTGGGTGAAAAAATATTTGCTGGAATTTTGGAAACTCGTTATTTATTAAAAGCTTGGCAACCCCTCTAAATGAAAGTGCTTTTCCACAGTCTGTGCCTAGGGCTATTGAAGAGGAAACAAACCATAGAGACAAAACTGAGAACTCCTTTATTTTGTCAAGTTTCAATGAGCTACTACAAACCATGTTGGATTTAGAGTTCCAAATTCATCTATCTATATAAGAGAGAACAGAGTGAAACCTAAAAATAAAAACTGCTACTGTAAACGAACGCTTCAACTTAGAAGAACAAAATTTAGTGAGCGAAGTGGGAATTGTGTACTTGTCATTACCACCACGTATCATCAACATTGTTTGAAAAAATATATGCTGGTATTTCGGAAACTCGTAATTTCTTGGAAGCTTGGCAACCCATTTCAATGAAAGTGCTTTTCCACAGTCTCTGCTTAGGGCTACATGAAGCGGAAGCAAACCAAAGAGAAAAAACGGAGAACTCCGTTACTTTGTCAAGTTTCAAAGAGCTACTACAAACCATGTTGGATTTAGAGTTCCAAATTCATCTATCTATATAGGAGAGAACGGAGGGAACCTAAAAATATAAACTGCTACTGTAAATGAACACTTCAACCTAGAAGAACAAAATTTGGTGAGTCAAGTGGGATTTGTGTACCGATCATTACCACCAAATATCATCAAGATTGGGTTAAAAAATATTTGCACTTATTTTGGAAACTCGCTATTTCCTTCAAGCTTGGCAATACCTCTCAATGAAAGTGCTTTTCCAAGTCTGTACCTAGGGCTACTTGAAGAGGAAACAAATCATAAAGGCAAAACTGAGAACTTCTTTATTTTGTAAAGTTTCAGAGAGCTACTACAAACAATTGTTGGATTTAGAGTTCCAAATTCATCTATCTATATAGGAGAGAACAAAGTGAAACCTAAATATAAAAACTGCTACTGTAGACGAACGCGTCAAGGTAGAGGAACAAAATTTGGTGAGCCAAGTGTGATTTGTGTACTGATCATTACCACCAAGTATCATCAAGATTGGGTGAAAAAATATTTGCTGGAATTTCAGAAACTCATTATTTCTTAGAAGCTTGGCAACCCCTCTCAATGAAAGTGCGATTCCACAGTCTGTGCCTAGGGCTACTTGAAGAGAAAACAATCCCTAGAGACAAAACTGAGAACTCCTTTATTTTGTCAAGTTTCAAAGAGCTACTACACACCATGTTGGAATTAGAGTTCCCAGTTCATCTATCTATATAGGAGAGAACAGAGTGAAACCTAAAAATAAAAACTGCTACTGTAAAGGAAAGGTTCAACCTAGAAGAACAAAATTTGGTGAGCCAAGTGGGAATTGTGTACTTGTCATTACCACCACGTATCATCAACATTGGGTGAAAAAATATATGCTGGTATTTCGGAAACTCGTAATTTCTTGGAAGCTTGGCAACCCCTCTCAATGAAAGTGCTTTTCCACAGTCTCTACTTACGGCTACATGAAGCGGAAACAAATCATAGAGACATAACTAAGAACTGTTTATTTTGTCAAGTTTCAAAGAGCTATTACACACCATGTTGGATTTAGAGTTCCCAGTTCATCTATCTATATAGGAGAGAACAGAGTGAAACCTAAAAATAAAAACTGCTACTCTAAAAGAACGCTTCAACCTAGAAGAACAGAATTTGGTGAATCAAGTGGGATTTGTGCACTTGTCATTACCACCACGTATCATCAACATTGCGTGAAAAAATATTTGCTGGTATTTCGGAAACTCGTAATTTCTTGGAAACTTGGCAATCCCTTTCAATGAATGTGCTTTTCCACAGGCTCTGCTTAGGGCTAAATGAAACGGAAACAAATCATAGAGAAAAAACTGAGAAGTCCTTTATTTTGTCAAGTTTCAAAGGGTTACTACAAACCACGATGGATTTAGAATTCCAAATTCATGTATCTATATTGGAGAGAAAAGACTGAAACCTCAATATAAAAACTGCTTCTGTAGACGAACGCTTCAACCTAGAAGAACAAAATTTGGTGAGCCAAGTGGTATTTGTGTACTGATCATTACCACCAAGTATCATCAAGATTGGGTGAAAAAACATTTGCTGGTATTTCGGAAACTCGTTATTTCTTAGAATTTGGCAACCCCTCTCAATGAAATTGCTTTTCCACAGTCTGTGCCTACGGCTACTTGAAGAGGAAACAAACCATGGAGGCAAAACTGAGAACTCCTTTATTTTGTCAAGTTTCAAAGAGCTACTACAAACCATGTTGGATTTAGATTTCGAAATTCATCTATCTATATTGGAGAGAAAATACTGAAACCTCAATATAAAAACTGCTTCTGTAGACGAACGCTTCAACCTACAAGAACAAAATTTGGTGAGCCAAGTGGGATTTTTGTCCTGATCATTACCACCAAGTACCATCAAGATTGGGTGAAAAAATATTTGCTGGTATTTCGGAAACTCGTTATTTCTTAGAAGCTTGGCAACCCCTCTCAATGAAAGTGCTTTTCCACAGTCTCTACTTACGGCTACATGAAGCGGAAACAAATCATAGAGACAAAACTAAGAACTCCTTTATTTTGTCAAGTTTCAAAGAGCTATTACACACCATGTTGGATTTAGAGTTCCCAGTTTATCTATCTATATAGAAGAGAACAGATTGAAACCTAAAAATAAAAACTGCTACTCTAAAAGAACGCTTCAACCTAGAAGAACAAAATTTGGTGAGTCAAGTGGGATTTGTGTACTTGTCATGACCACCACGTATCATCAAAATTGCGTGAAAAAATATTTGCTGGTATTTCGGAAACTCGTAATTTCTTGGAAACTTGGCAATCCCTTTCAATGAAAGTGCTTTTCCACAGGATCTGCTTAGGTCTAAATGAAACGGAAACAAATCATAGAGAAAAAACTGAGAAGTCCTTTATTTTGTCAAGTTTCAAAGAGTTACTACAAACCATGATGGATTTAGAATTCCAAATTCATCTATCTCTATTGGAGAGAAAAGACTGAAACCTCAATATAAAAACTGCTTCTGTAGACGAACGCTTCAACCTAGAAGAATAAATTTGGTGAGCCAAGTGTTATTTGTGTACTGATCATTACCACCAAGTATCATCAAGATTGGGTGAAAAAATATTTGCTGGTATTTCGGAAACTCGTTATTTCTTAGAAGCTTGGCAACCCTTCTCAATGAAATTGCTTTTCCACAGTCTGTGCCTAGGGCTACTTGAAGAGGAAACAATCCCTAGAGACAAAACTGAGAACTCCTTTATTTTGTCAAGTTTCAAAGAGTTACTACAAACCATGATGGATTTAGAATTCCAAATTCATCTATCTATATTGGAGAGAAAAGACTGAAACCTCAATATAAAAACTGCTTCTGTAGACGAACGCTTCAACCTAGAAGAATAAATTTGGTGTGCCAAGTGGTATTTGTGTACTGATCATTACCACAAAGTATCATCAAGATTGGGTGAAAAAATATTTGCTGGTATTTCGGAAACTCGTTATTTCTTAGAAGCTTGGCAACCCTTCTCAATGAAATTGCTTTTCCACAGTCTGTGCCTAGGGCTACTTGAAGAGGAAACAATCCCTAGAGACAAAACTGAGAACTCCTTTATTTTGTCAAGTTTCAAAGAGCTACTACACACCATGTTGGATTTAGAGTTCCCAGTTCATCTATCTATATAGGAGAGAACAGAGTGAAACCTAAAAATAAAAACTGCTACTGTAAAGGAAAGGTTCAACCTAGAAGAATAAAATTTGGTGAGCCAAGTGGGAATTGTGTACTTGTCATTACCACCACGTATCATCAACATTGGGTGAAAAAATATATGCTGGTATTTCGGAAACTCGTAATTTCTTGGAAGCTTGGCAACCCCTCTCAATGAAAGTGCTTTTCCACAGTCTCTACTTACGGCTACATGAAGCGGAAACAAATCATAGAGACATAACTAAGAACTGTTTATTTTGTCAAGTTTCAACAGCTATTACACACCATGTTGGATTTAGAGTTCCCAGTTCATCTATCTATATAGGAGAGAACAGAGTGAAACCTAAAAATAAAAACTGCTACTCTAAAAGAACGCTTCAACCTAGAAGAACAGATTTTGGTGAATCAAGTGGGATTTGTGCACTTGTCATTACCACCACGTATCATCAACATTGCGTGAAAAAATATTTGCTGGTATTTCGGAAACTCGTAATTTCTTGGAAACTTGGCAATCCCTTTCAATGAATGTGCTTTTCCACAGGCTCTGCTTAGGGCTAAATGAAACGGAAACAAATCATAGAGAAAAAACTGAGAAGTCCTTTATTTTGTCAAGTTTCAAAGAGTTACTACAAACCATGATGGATTTAGAATTCCAAATTCATGTATCTATATTGGAGAGAAAAGACTGAAACCTCAATATAAAAACTGCTTCTGTAGACGAACGCTTCAACCTAGAAGAACAAAATTTGGTGAGCCAAGTGGTATTTGTGTACTGATCATTACCACCAAGTATCATCAAGATTGGGTGAAAAAACATTTGCTGGTATTTCGGAAACTCGTTATTTCTTAGAATTTGGCAACCCCTCTCAATGAAATTGCTTTTCCACAGTCTGTGCCTACGGCTACTTGAAGAGGAAACAAACCATGGAGGCAAAACTGAGAACTCCTTTATTTTGTCAAGTTTCAAAGAGCTACTACAAACCATGTTGGATTTAGATTTCGAAATTCATCTATCTATATTGGAGAGAAAATACTGAAACCTCAATATAAAAACTGCTTCTGTAGACGAACGCTTCAACCTACAAGAACAAAATTTGGTGAGCCAAGTGGGATTTTTGTCCTGATCATTACCACCAAGTACCATCAAGATTGGGTGAAAAAATATTTGCTGGTATTTCGGAAACTCGTTATTTCTTAGAAGCTTGGCAACCCCTCTCAATGAAAGTGCTTTTCCACAGTCTCTAATTACGGCTACATGAAGCGGAAACAAATCATAGAGACAAAACTAAGAACTCCTTTATTTTGTCAAGTTTCAAAGAGCTATTACACACCATGTTGGATTTAGAGTTCCCAGTTCATCTATCTATATAGAAGAGAACAGAGTGAAACCTAAAAATAAAAACTGCTACTCTAAAAGAACGCTTCAACCTAGAAGAACAAAATTTGGTGAGTCAAGTGGGATTTGTGTACTTGTCATGACCACCACGTATCATCAAAATTGCGTGAAAAAATATTTGCTGGTATTTCGGAAACTCTTAATTTCTTGGAAACTTGGCAATCCCTTTCAATGAAAGTGCTTTTCCACAGGCTCTGCTTAGGTCTAAATGAAACGGAAACAAATCATAGAGAAAAAAATGAGAAGTCCTTTATTTTGTCAAGTTTCAAAGAGTTACTACAAACCATGATGGATTTAGAATTCCAAATTCATCTATCTATATTGGAGAGAAAAGACTGAAACCTCAATATAAAAACTGCTTCTGTAGACGAACGCTTCAACCTAGAAGAATAAGTTTGGTGAGCCAAGTGGTATTTGTGTACTGATCATTACCACCAAGTATCATCAAGATTGGGTGAAAAAATATTTGCTGGTATTTCGGAAACTCGTTATTTCTTAGAAGCTTGGCAACCCTTCTCAATGAAATTACTTTTCCACAGTCTGTGCCTAGGGCTACTTGAAGAGGAAACAATCCCTAGAGACAAAACTGAGAACTCCTTTATTTTGTCAAGTTTCAAAGAGTTACTACAAACCATGATGGATTTAGAATTCCAAATTCATCTATCTATATTGGAGAGAAAAGACTGAAACCTCAATATAAAAACTGCTTCTGTAGACGAACGCTTCAACCTAGAAGAATAAATTTGGTGAGCCAAGTGGTATTTGTGTACTGATCATTACCACCAAGTATCATCAAGATTGGGTGAAAAAATATTTGCTGGTATTTCGGAAACTTGTTATTTCTTAGAAGCTTGGCAACCCTTGTCAATGAAATTGCTTTTCCACAGTCTGTTCCTAGGGCTACTTGAAGAGGAAACAATCCCTAGAGACAAAACTGAGAACTCCTTTATTTTGTCAAGTTTCAAAGAGCTACTACACACCATGTTGGATTTAGAGTTCCCAGTTCATCTATCTATATAGGAGAGAACAGAGTGAAACCTAAATATAAAAACTGCTACTCTAAAAGAACGCTTCAACCTAGAAGAACAAAATTTGGTGAGCCAAGTGGGAATTGTGTACTTGTCATTACCACCACGTATCATCAACCTTGTTTGAAAAAATATATGCTGGTATTTCGGAAACTCGTAATTTCTTGGAAGCTTGACAACGCCTTTCAATGAAAGCGCTTTTCCACAGTCTCTGCTTAGGGCTACATTAAGCGGAAACAAACCAAAGAGAAAAAACGGAGAACACCTTTATTTTGTGAAGTTTCAAAGAGCTACTACAAACCATGTTGGATTTAGAGTTCCAAATTCATCTATCTATATAGGAGAGAACAGAGGGAACCTAAAAATATAAACTGCTACTGTAAATGAACGCTTCAACCTAGAAGAACAAAATTTGGTGAGTCAAGTGGGATTTGTGTACCGATCATTACCACCAAATATCATCAAGATTGGGTTAAAAAATATTTGCTCTTATTTTGGAAACTCGCTATTTCCTTCAAGGTTGGCAATATCTCTCAATGAAAGTGCTTTTCCACAGTCTGTACCTAGGGCTACTTGAAGAGGAAACAAACCATAAATGCAAAACTGAGAACTCCTTTATTTTGTCAAGTTTCAGAGAGCTACTACAAACATTTGTTGGATTTAGAGTTCCAAATTCATCTATCTATACAGGAGAGAACAGAGTGAAACCTAAATATAAAAACTGCTACTGTAGACGAACGCGTCAAGGTAGAAGAACAAAATTTGGTAAGCCAAGTGTGATTTGTGTACTGATCATTACCACCAAGTATCATCAAGATTGGGTGAAAAAATATTTGCTCCTATTTCAGAAACTCGTTATTTCTTAGAAGCTTGGCAACCCTTCTCAATGAAAGTGCTTTTCCACAGTCTGTGCCTAGGGCTACTTGAAGAGGAAACAAACCATAGAGACAAAACGGAGAACTCCTTAATTTTGTCAAGTTTCAAAGAGCTACTACAAACCATGTTAGATTTAGAGTTCCTAATTCATCTACCTACATAGGAAAGAACAGAGTGAAACCTAAAAATAAAAACTGCTACTCTAAAAGAACGCTTCAACCTAGAAGAACAAAATTTGGTGGGCCAAGTGGGAATTGTGTACTTGTCATTACCACCACGTATCATCAACATTGGGTGAAAAAATATATGCTGGTATTTCGGAAACTCGTAATTTCTTGGAAGCTTGGCAACCCCTCTCAATGAAAGTGCTTTTCCACAGTCTCTACTTACGGCTACATGAAGCAGAAACAAATCATAGAGACAGAACTAAGAACTCCTTTATTTTGTCAAGTTTCAAAGAGCTATTACACACCATGTTGGATTTAGAGTTCCCAGTTCATCTATCTATATAGGAGAGAACAGAGTGAAACCTAAAAATAAAAACTGCTACTCTAAAAGAACGCTTCAACCTAGAAGAACAAAATTTGGTGAGTCAAGTGGGATTTGTGTACTTGTCATGACCACCACGTATCATCAACATTGCGTGAAAAAATATTTGCTGGTATTTGGGAAACTCGTAATTTCTTGGAAACTTGGCAATCCCTTTCAATGAAAGTGCTTTTCCACAGGCTCTGCTTAGGGCTAAATGAAACGGAAACAAATCATAGACAAAAAACTGAGAAGTCCTTTATTTTGTCAAGTTTCAAAGAGTTACTACAAACCATGATGGATTTAGAATTCCAAATTCATCTATCTATATTGGAGAGAAAAGACTGAAACCTCAATATAAAAACTGCTTCTGTAGACGAACGCTTCAACCTAGAAGAATAAATTTGGTGAGCCAAGTGGTATTTGTGTACTGATCATTACCACCAAGTATCATCAAGATTGGGTGAAAAAATATTTGCTGGTATTTCGGAAACTCGTTATTTCTTAGAAGCTTGGCAACCCCTCTCAATGAAATTGCTTTTCCACAGTCTGTGCCTACGGCTACTTGAAGAGGAAACAAACCATGGAGGCAAAACTGAGAACTCCTTTATTTTGTCAAGTTTCAAAGAGCTACTACAAACCATGTTGGATTTAGATTTCGAAATTCATCTATCTGTATAGGAGAGAACAGATTGAAACCTAAAAATAAAAACTGCTACTGTAAACCAACGCTTCAACCTAGAATAACAAAATTTTGTGATCCAAGTGGGATTTGTGTACTTGTCATGTCCACCACGTATCATCAATATTGGGTGAAAAAATATATGCTGGTATTTCGGAAACTCGTAGTTTCTTGGAAGCTTGGCAACCCCTTTCAATGAAAGGGCTTTTCCACAGTCTCTGCTTAGGGCTACATGAAGCGGAAACAAATCATAGAGACAAAACTGAGAACTCCTTTATTTTGTCAAGTTTCAAAGAGCTATTACACACCATGTTGGATTTAGAGTTCCAAATTCATCTATCTATATATAGAGAGAAGACTGAAACCTCAATATAAAAACTGCTTCTGTAGACGAACGCTTCAACCTAGAAGAACAAAATTTGGTGAGCCAAGTGGTATTTGTGTACTGATCATTACCACCAAGTATCATCAAGATTGGGTGAAAAAATATTTGCTGGTATTTCGGAAACTCGTTATTTCTTAGAAGCTTGGCAACCCCTCTCAATGGAATTGCTTTTACACAGTCTGTGCCTACGGCTACTTGAAGAGGAAACAAACCATGGAGGCAAAACTGAGAACTCCTTTATTTTGTCAAGTTTCAAAGAGCTACTACAAACCATGTTGGATTTAGATTTCAAAATTCATCTATCTATATAGGAGAGAAAAGAGTGAAACCTAAAAATAAAACTGCTACTGTAAACGAACGCTTCAACATACAAGGACAATATTTGGTGAACCCAGTGAGATTTCCGTACTTGTCATTACCACCACGTATCATCAGCATTGGGTGAAAACATATTTGCTGGTATTTCAGAAACTCGTAATTTCTTGGCAGCTTGGCATCCCCTCTCAATGAAAGTGCTTTTCCACAGTCTCAGCTTAGGACTACATGAAGCGGAAACAAATCATAGGGACAAAACTGAGAACTCCTTTATTTTGTCTATTTTCAAAGTGCTACTACAAACCATGTAGGATTTAGAGTTCCAAATTCATCTATCTATATAGAAGTGAACAGAGTGAAACCTAAAAATAAAAACTGCTACTGTAAACGATCGCTTCAACCTAGAAGAACAAAATTTGGTGAGCCAAGTGGGATTTGTGTACAGATCATTACCACCAAGTATCATCAAGATTGGGTGAAAAAATACTTGCTGGTATTTTGGAAACTCGTTATTGCTTAGAAGCTTGGCAACCCCTCTCAATGAAAGTGCTTTTCCACAGTCTAAGCCTAGGGCTACTTGAAGAGGAAACACACCATAGAGACAAAACTGAGAACTCCTTTATTTTGTCAAGTTTCAAGGAGCTACTACAAACCATGTTGGATTTAGAGTTCCAAATTCATCTATCTATATAGGAGAGAACAGAGTGAAACCTAAAAATAAAAACTGCTACTGTAAACGAACGCTTCAATCTAGAATAAGTAAATTTGGTGAGCCAAGTGGAATTTGTGTACTGATTACCACCAAGTATCATCAAGATTGGGTGAAAAAATGTTTGCTGGTATTTCGGAAACTCGTTATTTATTAGAAGCTTGGCAAACCCTCTCAACGAAAGTGCTTTTCCACAGTCTGTGACTAGGGCTACTTGAAGAGGAAACAAACCATAGAGACAAAACTGAGAACTCCTTTATTTTGTCATGTTTCAAAGAGCTACTACAAACCATGTTGGATTTAGAGTTCCAAATTCATCTATCTGTATAGGAGAGAACAGATTGAAACCTAAAAATAAAAACTGCTACTGTAAACCAACGCTTCAACCTAGAATAACAAAATTTTGTGATCCAAGTGGGATTTGTGTACTTCTCATGTCCACCACGTATCATCAACATTGGGTGAAAAAATATATGCTGGTATTTCGGAAACTCGTAGTTTCTTGGAAGCTTGGCAACCCCTTTCAATGAAAGGGCTTTTCCACAGTCTCTGATTAGGGCTACATGAAGCGGAAACAAATCATAGAGACAAAACTGAGAACTCCTTTATTTTGACAAGTTTCAAAGAGCTATTACACACCATGTTGGATTTAGAGTTCCAAATTCATCTATCTATATAGGAGAGAAAAGAGTGAAACCTAAATATAAAAACTGCTACTGTAGAAGAATGCTTCAACCTAGAAGAACAAAATTTGGTCAGCCAAGTGGGATTTATGTACAGATCATTACGACTAAGTATCATCAAGATTGGGTGAAAAAATATTTGCTGGAATTTCAGAAACTCGTTATTTCTTAGAAGCTTGGCAACTCCTCTCAATGAAAGTGCGTTTCCACAGTCTGTGCCTAGGGCTACTTGAAGAGGAAACAAACCATAGAGACAAAACTGAGAACTCCTTTATTTTGTCAAGTTTCAAAGAGCTACTACAAACCATGTTGGATTTAGAGTTCCAAATTCATCTATCTATATAGGAGAGAACAGAGTGAAACCTATAAATAAAAACTGCTACTGTAAAGGAACGCTTCAACCTAGAAGAACAGAAATTGGTGAATCAAGTGGGATTTGTGTACTTGTCATTACCACCACGTATCATCAACATTGCATGAAAAAATATTTGCTGGTATTTCGGAAACTCGTAATTTCTTGGAAACTTGGCAATCCCTTTCAATGAAAGTGCTTTTCCACAGGTTCTGCTTAGGGCTAAATGAAACGGAAACAAATCATAGAGAAAAAATTGAGAAGTCCTTTATTTTCTCAAGTTTCAAAGAGTTACTACAAACCATAATGGATTTAGAATTCCAAATTCATCTATCTATATTGGAGAGAAAAGACTGAAACCTCAATATAAAAACTGCTTCTGTAGACGAACGCTTCAACCTAGAAGAAAAAAATTTGGTGAGCCTAGTGGTATTTGTGTACTGATCATTACCACCAAGTATCATCAAGATTGGGTGAAAAAATATTTGCTGGTATTTCGGAAACTCGTTATTTCTTAGAAGCTTGGAAACCTCTCTCAATGAAATTGCTTTTACACAGTCTGTGACTACGGCTACTTGAAGAGGAAACAAACCATGGAGGCAAAACTGAGAACTCCTTTATTTTGTCTATTTTCAAAGTGCTACTACAAACCATGTTGGACATAGAGTTCCAAATTCATCTATCTATATAGGAGAGAACAGAGGGAACTTAAAAATATAAACTGCTACTGTAAATGAACGCTTCAACATAGAAGAAGAATATTTTGTGAGCCAAAACGGATGTGTGTACTGATCATTACCACCAAGTATCATCAAGAATGGGTGAAAAAATATCTGCTGGATTTCCTAAACTCGTTATTTCTTAGAAGCTTGGCAACCCCTCTCAATGAAAGTGCTTTTCCACAGTCTGTGTCTAGGGCTACTTGAAGAGGAAACAAACCATAGAGACAAAACTGAGAACTCCTTTATTTTGTCAAGTTTCAAAGAGCTATTATGCACCGTGTTGGATTTAGAGTTCCAAATTCATCTGTCTATATAGGAGAGAACAGAGTGAAACCTAAATATAAAAACTGCTACTCTAAAAGAACGCTTCAAACTAGAAGAACAAAATTTGGTGAGCCAAGTGGGAATTGTGTACTTGTCATTACCACCACGTATCATCAACATTGGGTGAAAAAATATATGCTGCTATTTCGGAAACTCGTTATTTCTTAGAAGTTTGGCAACCCCTCTCAATGAAAGTGCTTTTCCACAGTCTCTAATTATGGCTACATGAAGCGGAAACAAACCATAGAGACAAAACTAAGAACTCCTTTATTTTGTCAAGTTTCAAAGAGCTATTACACACCATGTTGGATTTAGAGTTCCCAGTTCATCTATCTATATAGGAGAGAACAGAGTGAAACCTAAAAATAAAAACTGCTACTCTAAATGAACGCTTCAACCTAGAAGAACAAAATTTGCTGAGTCAAGTGGGATTTGTGTACTTGTCATGACCACCACGTATCATCAACATTGCGTGAAAAAATATTTGCTGGTATTTCAGAAACTCGTAATTTCTTGGAAACTTGGCAATCCCTTTCAATGAAAGTACTTTTCCACAGGCTCTGCTTAGGGCTAAATGAAACGGAAATAAATCATAGAGAAAAAACTGAGAAGTCCTTTATTTTGTCAAGTTTCAAAGAGTTACTACAAACCATGATGGATTTAGAATTCCAAATTCATCTATCTATATTGGAGAGAAAAGACTGAAACCTCAATATAAAAACTGCTTCTGTAGACGAACGCTTCAACCTAGAAGAACAAAATTTGGTGAGCCAAGTGGGATTTTTGTACAGATCATTACCACCAAGTATCATCAAGATTGGGTGAAAAAATATTTGCTGGTATTTCGGAAACTCGTTATTTCTTAGAAGCTTGGCAACGCCTCTCAATGAGAGTGCTTTTCCACCGTCTGTGCCTAGGGCTACTTGAAGAGGAAACAAACCTTAGAGACAAAACTGAGAACTCCTTTACTTTGTCAAGTTTCAAAGAGCTACTACAAACCATGTAGGATTTAGAGTTCCAAATTCATCTATCTATATAGGAGAGAACAGAGTGAAACCTAAAAATAAAAACTGCTACTGTAAACCAACGCTTCAACCTAGAATAAGTAAATTTGGTGAGCCAAGTGGAATTTGTGTACTGATCATTACCACCATGTATCATCAAGATTGGGTGAAAAAATATTTGCTGGTATTTCGGAAACTCGTTATTTCTTAGAAGCTTGGCAAACCCTCTCAATGAAATTGCTTTTCCACAGTCTGTGCCTAAGGCTACTTGAAGAAGAAACAAACCCTAGAGACAAAACTGAGAACTCCTTTATTTTGTCAAGTTTCAAATAGCTACTACAAACCATGTAGGATTTAGAGTTCCAAATTCATCTATCTATATAGAGGAGAACAGAGTGAAACCTAAAAATAAAAACTGCTACTGTTAACGATCGCTTCAACCTAGTAGAACAAAATTTGGTGAGCCACGTGGGATTTGTGTACAGATCATTACCACCAAGTATTATCAAGATTGGGTGAAAAAATACTTGCTTGTATTTTGGAAACTCGTTATTGCTTCCAAGCTTGGCAACCCCTCTCAATGAAAGTGCTTTTCCACAGTCTAAGCCTAGGGCTACTTGAAGAGGAAACAAACCATAGAGACAAAACTGAGAACTCCTTTATTTTGTAAAGTTTCAAGGAGCTACTACAAACCATGTAGGATTTAGAGTTCCAAATTCATCTATCTATATAGGAGAGAACAGAGTGAAACCTAAAAATAAAAACTGGTACTTTAAAACAACGCTTCAACCTAGAATAAGTAAATTTGGTGAGCCAAGTGGAATTTGTGTACTGATCATTACCACCAAGTATCATCAAGATTGGGTGAAAAAATGTTTGCTGGTATTTCGGAAACTCGTTATTTCTTAGAAGCTTGGCAACCCCTCTCAATGAAAGTGCTATTCCACAGTCTGTGACTAGAGCTACTTGAAAAGGAAACAAACCATAGAGACAAAACTGAGAACTCCTTTATTTTGTCAAGTTTCAAAGAGCTACTACAAACCATGTTGGATTTAGGGTTCCAAATTCATCTATCTGTATAGGAGAGAACAGATTGAAACCTAAAAATAAAAACTGCTACTGTAAACCAACGCTTCAACCTAGAATAACAAAATTTTGTGATCCAAGTGGGATTTGTGTACTTGTCATGACCACCACGTATCATCAACATTGGGTGAAAAAATATATGCTGCTATTTCCGAAACTCGTAGTTTCTTGGAAGCTTGGCAACCCCTTTCAATGAAAGGGCTTTTCCACAGTCTCTCATTAGGGCTACATGAAGCGGAAAAAAATCGTAAATACAAAACTGAGAACTCCTTTATTTTTTCAAGTTTCAAAGAGCTATTACACACCATGTTGGATTTAGAGTTCCAAATTCATCTATCTATATAGGAGAGAACAGAGTGAAACCTAAATATAAAAACTGCTACTGTAGACGAACGCTTCACCCTGGAAGAACAAAATTGGGTGAGCCAAGTTGGATTTGTGTACTAATCATTACCACCAAGTATCATCAAGATTGGGTGAAAAAATATTTGCTGGTATTTTGGAAACTCGTTTTTTCTTAGAAGGTTGGCAACCCCTCTCAATGAAATTGCTTTTCCACAGTCTGTGCCTACGGCTACTTGAAGAGGAAACAAACGATAGAGGCAAAACTGAGAACTCCTTTATTTTGTCAAGTTTCAAATAGCTACTACAAACCATGTTGGATTTAGATTTCAAAATTCATCTATCTATATAGGAGAGAAAAGAGTGAAACCTAAAAATAAAACTGCTACTGTAAACGAACGCTTCAACCTACAAGGACAATATTTGGTGAACCAAGTGAGATTTGCGTACTTGTCATTACCACCACGTATCATCAGCATTGAGTGAAAACATATTTGCTGGTATTTCAGAAACTCGTAATTTCTTGGCAGCTTGGCATCCCCTGTCAATGAAAGTGCTTTTCCACAGTCTCAGCTTAGGGCTACATGAAGCTGAAACAAATCATAGGGACAAAGCTGAGAACTCCTTTATTTTGTCTATTTTCAAAGTGGTACTACAAACCATGTTGGACATAATGTTCCAAATTTCATCTATCTATATAGGAGAGAACAGAGGGAACTTAAAAATATAAACTGCTACTGTAAATGAACGCTTCATCATAGAAGAAGAAAATTTTGTGAGCCAAGACGGATGTGTGTACTGATCATTACCACCAAGTATCATCAAGATTGGGTGAAAAAATATTTGCTTGTATTTCCTAAACTCGTTATTTCTTAGAAGCCTGGCAACCCCCCTCAATGAAAGTGCTTTTCCACAGTCTGTGTCTAGGGCTACTTGAAGAGGAAACAAACCATAGAGACAAAACTAAGAACTCCTTTATTTTGTCAAGTTTCAAAGAGCTATTACACACCGTGTTGGATTTAGATTTCCAAATTCATCTATCTATATAGGAGAGTACATAGGGAACCTAAAAATATAAACTGCTACAGTAAATGAACGCTTCAACCTAGAAGAAAAAAATTTGGTGAGTCAAGTGGGATTTGTGTACCGATCATTACCACCAAGTATCATCAAATTGGGTAAAAAAATATTTGCTGGTATTTTGGAAACTCTTAATTTCTTACAAGCATGGCAACCCCTCTCAATGAAAGTGCTTTTCCACAGTCTGTGCCTAGGGCTACTTGAAGAGGACACAAACCATAGAGACAAAACTGAGAACTCCTTTATTTTGTCAAGTTTCAAAGAGCTACTACAAACCATGTTGGATTTAGAGTTCCAAATTCATCTATCTATATAGGAGAGAACAGAGGGAAACCTAAAAATAAAAACTGCTACTGTAAACGAACGCTTCAACCCAGAATAGGAAAATTTGGTGAGACAAGAGGAATTTGTGTACTGATCATTAACACCAAGTATCATCAAGATTGGGTGAAAAAATATTTGCTGGTATTTCGGAAACTTGTTATTTCCTAGAAGCTTGGCAACCCCTCTCAATGAAAGTGCTTTTCCACAGCCTGTGTATATGGCTACTGGAAGCGGAAACAAACCATAAAGACAAAACGGAGAACTCCTTTATTTTGTCAAGTTTCAAAGAGCTACTACAAACCATGTTGGATTTAGAGTTCCAAATTCATCTATCTATATAGGAGAGAACAGAGTGGAACCTAAATATAAAAACTGCTACTGTAGACGAGAGCTTCACCTAGAGGAACAAAATTTGGTGAGCCATGTGGGATTTGTGTACAGATCATTACCACCAAGTATCATCAACATTCCGTTAAATATAATTTGCTGGTGTTTCAGAAACTCGTTATTTCTTAGAAGTTTGGCAACCCCTCTCAATGAAAGTGCTTTTCCACGGTCTCTACTTATAGCTACATGAAGCGGAAACAAATCATAGAGACAAAACTGGGAACTCCTTTATTTTGTCAAGTTTCAAAGAGCTATTACACACCAGGTTGGATTTAGAGTTCCAAATTCATCTATTTATATAGGAGAGAACAGAGTGAAACCTAAATATAAAAACTGCTACTGTAGACGAACGCGTCAAGGTGGAAGAACAAAATTTGGTGAGCCAAGTGTGATTTGTGTACTGATCATTACCACCAAGTATCATCAAGATTGGGTGAAAAAATATTTGCTGGTATTTTGGAATCTCCTTATTTCTTACAAGCTTGGCAAACAATCTCAATGAAAGTGCTTTTCCACAGTCTGTGCCTTGGGTTTAATTGAAGAGGAAACAAGCCACAGAGACAAAACTGAGAACTCCTTAATTTTGTTAAGTTTCAAAGAGCTACTACAAATCATGTTGGATTTAGAGTTCCAAATTCATCTATCTATATAAGAGAGAACAGAGTGAAACCTAAAAATAAATACTGCTAATGTAAACGAACGCTTCAACCTAGAAGAAGTAAATTTGGTGAGCCAAGTGGGATTTGTGTACTTGTCATTACCACCACGTATCATCAACATTGGGTGAAAAAATATTTGCTGGTATTTCGGAAACTCGTAATTTCTTGGAAGCTTGGCAACCCCTTTAAATGAAAGTGCTTTTCCACAGTCACTGCTTAGGGCTACATGAAGCGGAAACAAATCGTAGAGACAAAACTGAGAACTCCTTTATTTTGTCAATTTTCAAGGAGCTACTAGACACCATGTTGGATTTAAACTTCCAAATTCATCTATCTATATAGGAGAGAACAGACTGAAACCTAAAAATACAAACTGCTACTGTAAACGAACGCTTCAACCTAGAAGAACAAAATTTGGTGAGCCAAGTGGGATTTGTGTACTTGTTATTACCACCACGTATCATCAATATTGGGTGAAAAAATATTTGCTGGTATTTCGGAAACTCATAATTTCTTGGAAGCTTGGCAACCCCTTTAAATGAAAGTGCTTTTCCACAGTCACTGCTTAGGGCTACATGAACCGGAAACAAATCGTAGAGACAAAACTGAGAACTCCTTTATTTTGTCAATTTTCAAGGAGCTACTAGACACCATGTTGGATTTTAACTTCCAAATTCATCTATCTATATAGGAGAGAACAGAGTGAAACCTAAAAATAAAAACTGCTACTGTAAATGAACGCTTTAACCTAGAAGAACCAAATTTGGTGAGCCAAGTGGGATTTGTGTACTTGTCATTACCACCACGTATCATCAACTTTGGGTGAAAAAATATTTGCTGGTATTTCGGAAACTCGTAATTTCTTGGAAGCTTGGCAACCCCTTTCAATGATAGTGCTTTTCCACAGTCTCTGCTTAGGGCTACATGAAGCGAAAACAAATCATAGAGACAAAACTGAGAACTCCTTTATTTTGACAAGTTTCAAAGAGCTGCTACAAACCATGTTGGATTTAGAGTTCCAAATTCATCTATCTATATAGGAGAGAACAGAGTGAACCTAAAAATAAAAACTGCTACTGTAAACGAACGCTTCAACCTAGAAGAACAAAATTTGGTGAGACCAGTGGGATTTGTGTACTTGTCATTACCACCACGTATCATCAAGATTCGGTTAAAAAATATTTGGTGGTATTTCGGGAACACGTAATTTCTTGGAAGCTTGGCAACCCCTTTCAATGAAAGTGCTTTTCCACAGTCTCTCTTTGGGCTAAATGAAGCGTAAACAAATCATAGAGACAAAACTGAGAACTCCTTTATTTTGTCAATTTTCAAAGAGCTAATACAAACCATGTTGGATTTAGTGTTCCAAATTCATCTATCTTTATAGGAGAAAACAGAGGGAACCTGAAAATATAAACTGCTACTGTAAACGAACGTTTCAACCTAGAAGAACAAAATTTGGTGAGTCAAGTGGGATTTCTGTACCGATAATTACCACCAAGTATCATCAAGATTGGGTGAAAAAATATTTGCTGGTATTTCGGAAACTCGTTATTTCTTAGAAGCTTGGCAACCCCACTCAATGAAAGTGCTTTTCCACAGTCTGTGCCTAGGGCTACTTGAAGAGGAAACATACCATAGAGACAAAACTGAGAACTCCTTTATTTTGTCCAGTTTGAAAGAGCTACTACAAACCATGTTGGATTTAGAGTTCCAAATTCATCTATCTATATAGGAGAGAACAGAGTGAAACCTAAAAATAAAAACTGCTACTGTAAACCAACGCTTCAACCTAGAATAAGTAAATTTGGTGAGCCAAGTGGGATTTGTGTACTGATCATTACCACCAAGTATCATCGAGATTGGGTGAAAAAATATTTGCTGGTATTTCCGAAACTCGTTACTTCTTAGAAACTTGGCAAACCCTCTCAATGAAACTGCTTTTCCACAGTCTCTGGTTAGGGCTACTTGAAGAGGCAACAAATCATAGAGACAAAACTGAGAACTCCTTTATTTTGTCAAGTTTCCTAGATATACTACAATCCATGTTGGATTTAGAGTTCCAAATTCATCTATCTATATAGGAGACAACAGAGGGAAACCTAGAAATATAAACTGCTACTGTAAACGAACGTTTCAAACTAGAAGAACAAAATTTTGAGAGTCAAGTGAGATTTGTGTACCGATCATTACCACCAAGTATCATCAAGATTGGGTGATAAAATATTTGCTGGTATTTCGGGAACTCGTTATTTATAGAAGCCTGGCAACCCCTCTCTATGAAAGTGCTTTTCCACAGTCTGTGCCTAGGGCTACTTTAAGAGGAAACAAACCATAGAGACAAAACTGAGAACTTCTTTATTTTTCAAGTTTCAAAGAACTATTACAAACCATGTTGGATTTAGAGTTCCAAATTCATCTATCTATATAGGAGAGAACAGAGAGAAACCTAAAAATATAAACTGCTACTGTATACGAACGCTTCAAACAAGAAGAACAAAATTTGGTGTGTCAAGTGGGATTTGTGCACCGATCACTACCACAAAGTATCATCAAGATTGGGTGAAAAATATTTGCTGGTATTTCGGAAACTCGTTATTTCTTAGAAGCTTGGCAACCCCTCTCAATGAAAGTGCTTTTCAACAGTCTGTGCCAAGGGCTACTTGAAGAGGAAACAATCCATAGAGACAAAACTGAGAACTCCTTTATTTTTCAAGTTTCAAAGAGCTACTACAAACCATGTTGTATTTAGAGTTCCAAATTCATCTATCTATATAGGAGAGAACAGAGTGAAACCTAAAAATAAAAACTTCTAATGTAAACGAATGGTCAATCTAGAAGAACAAAATTTGGTAAGCCAAGTGGAATTTGTGTACTGATCATTACCACCAAGTATCATCAAGATTGGGTGAAAAAATATTAGCTGGTATTTTGGAAACTCGTATTTTCTTAGAAGCTTGGCAACCCCTCTCAATGAAAGTGCTTTTCCACCGTCTGTGCCAAGGGCTACTTGAAGAGGAAACAATCCATAGAGAAAAAACTGAGAACTCCTTTATTTTGGCAAGTTTCAAAGAGCAACTACAAACCATGTTGGATTTAGAGTTCCAAATTCATCTATCTATATAGGAGAGAACAGAGGGAAACCTAAATAAAAAAACTGCTACTGTAGACGAACGCTTCAACCTAGAAGAACAAAATTTGGTGAGAAAAGTGGGATTTGTGTACTGATCATTACCACCAAGTATCATCAAGATTGGGTGAAAAAATATGTGCTAGTATTGCAGAAAATCGTTATTTCTTAGAAGCTTGGCAACCACTCTCAATGAAAGTGCTTTTCCACAGTCTGTGCCTAGGTCTACTTGAAGAGGAAACAAAACATAGAGACAAAACTGAGAACTCCTTTATTTTGTCAAGTTTCAAAGAGCTACTACAAACCATGTTGTATTTAGAGTTCCAAATTCATCTATCTATATAGGAGAGAACAGAGTGAAACCTAAAAATAAAAACTGCTACTGTAAACGAACGCTTCACCCTAGAAGAACAAAATTTGGTGAGCCAAGTGGGAATTATCTACTTGTCATGAACACCACGTATCATCAACATTGGGTGAAAAAATATATGCTGGTATTTCGGAAACTCGTAATTTCTTGGAAGCTTGGCAAGCCCTTTCACTGAAAGTGCTTTTCCACACTCTCTACTTATGGCTACATGAAGCGGAAACAAATCATAGATACAAAACTAAGAACTCCTTTATTTTGTAAAGTTTCAAAGAGCTATTACACACCATGTTGGATTTAGAGTTCCAAATTCATCTATCTATATAGGAGAGAACAGACTGAAACCTAAATATAAAAACTGCTACTGTAGACGAACGCTTCAATCTAGAAGAACAAAATTTGGTGAGCCAAGTTTGATTTGTTTACAGATCATTACCACCAAGTATCATCAAGATTTGGTGAAAAAATATTTGCTGGTGTTTCGGAAACTTGTTATTTCTTAGAAGCTTGGCAACCCCTCTCAATGAAAGTACTTTTCCACAGTCTCTGCTTAGGGCTACATGAAGCGGAAACAAACCATAGAGACAAAACTGAGAACTCCTTTATTTTGTCAACTTACAAAGATCTACTACAAACCATGTTGGATTTAGAGTTCCAAATTCATCTATCTATATAGGAGAGAACAGTGTGAAACCTAAAAATAAAAACTGCTACTGTAAACGAACGCTTCAACCTAGAAGAAGAAAATTTGGTGAGACAAGTGGGATTTGTGTACTGATCATTACCACCAAGTATCATCATGATTGGGTGAAAAAATATTTGCTGGTATTGAGGAAAATTGTTATTTCTTAGATGCTTGCCAACCCCTCTCATTGAAAGTGCTTTTCCACAGTCTGTGCCTAGGGCTATTTGAAGAGGAAACAAACCATAGAAACAAAACGGAGAACACCTTTATTTTGTGAAGTTTCGAAGAGCTACTACAAACCATGTTGGATTTAGAGTTCCAAATTCATCTATCTATATAGAAGAGAACAGAGAGAAAACTAAATATAAAAACTGCTACTGTAGCGAACGCTTCAACCTAGAAGATCACAATTTGGTGAGCCAAGTGGGATTTGTGTACTGATCATTAGCACCAAGTATCATCAACATTGGGTGAAATAATATTTGCTGGTATTTCGGAAACTCGTTATATCTTAGAAGCTTGGCAGCCCCTCTCAATGAAAGTGCTTTTCCACCGTCTGTGCCTAGGGCTACTTGAAGAGGAAACAAACCATAGAAACTAAGCTGAGAACTCCTTTATTTTGTCACGTTTCAAAGAGCTACTACAAACCATGTTGGATTTAGAGTTCCAAATTTATCTATCAATATAGTAGAGAACAGAGTGAAACCTAAATATAAAAAATGCTACTGCAGACGAACGCTTCAACCTAGAAGAACACAATTTGGTGAGCCAAGTGGGATTTGTCTACTGATCATTACCACAATGTATGATCAAGATTGGCTGAAAAATATTTCCTATTATTTCGGAAACTCGTAATTTCTTGGAAGCTTTGCAACCCCTTTTCAATTAAAGTGCTTTCCACAGTCTGTGCTTAGGGCTACTTGAAGAGGAAACAAGCCTTATAGACAAAGAGAACTCCTTTATTTTTTCACGTTTCAAAAAGCTTCTAAAAACCGTGTTGGATTTAGAGTTCCAAATTCATCAATCATATAGGAGAGAACAGAGTGAAACCTAAATATAAAAACTGCTACTGTAGACGAACGCTTAAACCAAGAAGAACAAAATTTGGTGAGCCAAGTGGGATTTGTGTCCTGATCATTACCACCACGGATCATCAAGATTGGGTTAAAATATATTTGCTAGTATTTCGGAAACTCGTTATTTCTTAGAAGCTTGGCAACCCCTCTCAATGAAAGTGCGTTTCCACAGTCTGTGGCTGGGCTACTTGAAGACGAAACAATCCATAGAGACTAAACTGAGAACTCCTTATTTTGTCAAGTTTCAAAGAGCTACTACTAACCATGTTGGATTTAGCGTTCCAAATTCATCTATCTATATAGGAGAGAACAGAGTAAAACCTAAATATAAAAACTGCTACTGTAAACGAACGCTTCAAACTAGATGAACAAAATTTGGTGAGCCAAGTGTGATTTGTGAACTTGTCATTACTACCACGTATCATCAAGTTTGGGTGAAAAAATATTTCTCGTATTTCGGAAACTCGTAATTTCTTGAAAGCTTGGCAACCCCTTTCAATGAAAGTGCTTTTCCACAGTCTCTGCTTATGGCTACTTGAAGAGGAAACAAACCATAGAGACAAAACTGAGAACTACTTATTTTTTCAACTTTCAAAGAGCTACTACAAACCATGTTGGATATTGAGTTCCAATTTCATCTATCTATATAGAGAGAACAGAGTGAAACCTAAATATAAAACCTGCTACTGTAGATGAACGCTTCAACCTTAAAGAACAAAATTTGGTGAGCCAAGAGGGATTTGTGTACTGATCACGACCACCAAGTATCATCAAGATTGAGTGAAAAGATATTTGCTGGTATTTCGGAAACTCGTAATTTCTTGGAAGCTTGGCAACCCCTCTCAGTGAGAGTGCTTTTCCACAGTCTCTGCTTAGGGCTCCTTGAAAAAGAAACAAATCATAGAAACAAAACTGAAAACTTTTTTATTTTGTCAAGTTTCAAAGAGCTACTACAGACCATGTTGGATTTAGAGTTCCAAATTCATCTAACTATATAGGAGAGAACAGAGTGAAACCTAAATATAAAAAGTGCTACTGTACACGAATGCTTCAACCTAGAACAAAATTTGGTGAGCCAACTGGGATTTGTGTACTGATCATTACCACCATGTATCATCAAGTCTGGGTGAAAAAATATTTGCTGGTAGTTCGGAAACTCGTTATTTCTTAGAAGCTTGGCAACCTCTCTCAATGAAAGTGCTTTTCCACAGTCTGTGCTTAGGAGTACTTGACGACAAAACAAACCATTGAGACTAAACTGATAACCCCTTTATTTTGTTCTGTTTCAAAACGCTACTACAAACCATGTTGGATTTAGAGTTTCATATTCATCTATCTATATAGGAGAAAACAGAGTGAAACCTAAATATAAAAACTGCTACTCTAGACGAACTTTTAATACTAGAAGAGCAAAATTTGGTGAGCCAAGTGGGATTTGTGTACTGATCATTACCACCAAGTATCATCGAGATTGGGTGAAAAAATATTTGCTGGTATTTCCGAAACTCGTTACTTCTTAGAAACATGGCAAACCCTCTCAATGAAACTGCTTTTCCACAGTCTCTGGTTAGGGCTACTTGAAGAGGCAACAAATCATAGAGACAAAACTGAGAACTCCTTTATTTTGTAAAGTTTCCTAGATATACTACAATCCATGTTGGATTTAGAGTTCCAAATTCATCTATCTATATAGGAGACAACAGAGGGAAACCTAGAAATATAAACTGCTACTGTAAACGAACGTTTCAAACTAGAAGAACAAAATTTTGAGAGTCAAGTGAGATTTGTGTACCGATCATTACCACCAAGTATCATCAAGATTGGGTGATAAAATATTTGCTGGTATTTCGGGAACTCG